>NC_066564.1:3874882-3889882 GCF_024679095.1 Eriocheir sinensis
GAAGTAAACGAGTAGAAAAACGAAAAAAAAAAGGAAATGAGAACAAAAGGAAATAAGAGAAGAGATAGACATACAAAAGACATACAATAACAAGTAAAAGGGAAAAAAATATCAAAAGACAAATGGAAGGATAAGCCAAAATAAAGATACAGAAAAGGAGAAAAAAAAAGAGAACAGCTGGGAATAGAAAACAAGAGAAGAGAGGAGAGGAGAAAAAAGGAGATAGAGAAAGAGATGATGAGAAGGGGGAAAAAAAAGCAATCGGAGTGAAGGCGAAAAAAAAAATTGAAAAAGATAGGTAGAGAGAAATAGAAGGAAACAACGAGGAACACAATATGATAAGGAGGATAAAAGAAGAGAAAGGAAAGAGAGGAGAATATAGATGAAGAAATAGAAGAAAGTAAAGGAGATGAATGCAATAATATAAAGTCGAATGAGAGTAAAAACTGAACCTTTTGAAAATAAGAAGGAAAAAGGAAATATTAAAGGAGAGGAAAGAGGCGAAAGAGAGGAGAGAGAATAAGGAGAAAGGGCAATGAAGGGGACGGAAGGGAAAGAGGAAGTGAAGAGAGGAGAGGGAAGTGAGAGGAGAGGGGAAAGGAGGAGAGAGAGAGAGAGAGAGAGAGAGAGAGAGAGAGAGAAAGTCTACCTGTCTCCTTCTGGCTTACACCTTTATTTCGTGTCCCTTCTCTCTCTCTCTCTCTCTCTCTCTCTCTCTCTCTCTCTCTCTCTCTGTCCCCACTTGACTGGATGAAAAAAAAATCTGAATACACTAGAAAGAACAGGATTTTTTGTTCGACCGAGTCATTACCGCTCGTGTGTGTGTGTGTGTGTGTGTGTGTGTGTGTGTGTGTGTGTGTGTGTGTGTGTGTGTGTGTGTGTGTAATCAGCTCCTTAATCTCCTTTCTTCGGACGATAAACTCTGTAAAATAATTAGAAACATTTACACGTGAACCTAATTACCTATGCTCAGCCCCCCCCCCCTCTCCCCACGCCGCCCCCACCCTCATTAGCAGCACCACAACCACGACCATTACTACTACTACTACTTCTACTACTACTACTATTACTACTACTATTACTACTTCTATTACTACTACCACTACTACTACTACTACTACTACTACTACCAAGACTACTAAATCCACTATCATTACCACTACTACTACTACTACTACTACTTTTACTACTTGATTTTTCCCACTATTATAAGTTCCAATAATCTCTAATCACTATTTCTACTAAAAAATTTAATGCTAACACTAAACGAGGACACACACACACACACACACACACACACACACACACACGCATAACCCCCCCCCCCCCCCACACACACACACATACAGAGCCGATCCAGCCGGTAGTATTGTGGTGGTTAGGGCCGAGGCAGTGGTGGAGGTGGAGGTGGAGGTGGTGGTGGAGGTGTAGTGTGGAGTTTGGACACAAGGCTTTAATCCACCCGTGATGGCTGCCATTATCCTGCCCTGCAATATTTAAGCTCGAGTCCGCCGTATCAAACAGTATTATTATCGTTATTATTATGTTAATCTTGGGCATTTATCGAACGGCCGGCCGCGGAAGGAAGGCGAAAGGGGAAGGGGAAAGGAAGGGGAGGGGAAGGGGGAGAGAGACGAGGTGGTGGTGGTGGTGGTGGTGGTGGTGAAGGTGGAAGGGGGAAGAGGGAAGGGGAAGGCGTCGTGACCTCTAGACGGTTCGGGAAGGAGGGAATGAAGGAAGGAAGGGAGAGAAAGAGAAAGGGGTCGAAGGGTCACTCGCCCTCCTCCCGCCTCTCCCTTTCTCGGCCCTTCCCCTGCTCCCCTACCAGCGCCCCCTTCCCCTTCCCCTCACCGTGAGTTACGCCCTTGAGGCACGCAGGCCCTTTCCCTTCCCCTCTGCCGACGAAGGGAAGGAAGAAAAAAGAAAATGTTTGATTTGCCGGGTTGTGTAGGAGAGAGAGAGAGAGAGAGAGAGAGAGAGAGAGAGAGAGAGAGAGAGAGAGAGAGAGAGAGAGAGAGAGAGAGAGACTTGGCAGGGGCCTTGAACATTACCCTCGGCGTGCCTGGCCTTGTGCCACGCCGGGTCACACGTAAGCTCCCGCGGCCACAAAGGATCACAAGGGGTCGCCCGGCCGTAAAACACTCAAGGTCACTGCAAGGCTTCCCTCCCCCCGCCGCCTCAACAAAACCATCTTTAGTTACCCCGTTAGAAACACGCCTTGCTGCTAACCTTCGCTGTTCCTTAGTTATCCCGTTGAAAACACGACTTACATTCCTTGCTGGTAACCTTCAGTCCTTTAGTTATCCCGTTAAAAACACACCTTTCCTTGCTGGTAACGCTGACTGACTCTGTTTAGTTACCCCGTTAGAAACACGCCTTTCCTTGCTTGCTGGTAACGTTGACTGCCCGTTTAGTTACCCCGTTAAAAACACGTCTTTCCTTGCTGGTAACCTTCACTGAGGACTGTTACAGGCGAATTATTACAAGGGCTGACGCTTTTTCATTATTATTCACGAAGGTTGACGCGTATTCATCATTATTCACGAAGAAAATGAGAGAAAATCAACATGCACATTCTCTTTTTTCTTTTCTCTCTTTCCGACAAACGTGAGGGTCAAATATTCCGCTCCTCGTGCCAGAATCAATACTGGAACACGCCAACGTTTCCTCCTGTATCGGGCTAGTCTCTTGATGACACCAAAACACTACACCCTCCCTCCCTCCCTCCTTTCCTCCTCGTTTCCTCCACGGCCTCATAAACCTCCCTCCTCCGGTGCAAATGAGACAGGCAAACGAACCAGGACTAAGAAACAACTACGTGCGTGTTTTTTTGTTCCTTGAGGTGACAAAAGCAATCCCCTGATGGGCCGGGCACCGAGGAAGGGCCACTTAAGTCTCCATCAACAGTCTGCGGAAACTGGGAGGGCTGGGGGGACGCGGCAGGGGGCAAGGGGGGGCCAGTTGGCTCTCCGATAACCAATCATTTCACGGGATCAAACTAGAACTTGCACCCAGCCTCTAAATCACAACTGGAGGCTCCAACGACCAATCACAGGAGAGGGATTGGAGTCGTCAGTCGTGTTTATTGGCCCATAAGTCAATTTTATGAATTCCGGGTAAAGCTGTAGTGCTCTTTCCACTTTTCTTTCTCTCTCGCTCCGGCGCTCTTTCTCTTCCTCCTTTCCGCTTTTTCTCCCTTCCTCCGAGGCGTTGTTGTCGTAAGGAGGAGGAGGAGAGGGCGGGGTGAGGGCGCTGTCTGCCGCTATTGTTTCGCCGCCGCTGTCTCCTCTTCGGGTCTTCGAGGACTGCTTTACGAGGCTGTTTTTAGGCAGAACAGCTTTTGTTTCCGAGGCAGTGTGAGGCTTTGTCCACCTGTCTAAGTTGTCTAAGGTGAGGCTATAGAGTCACCTTGTCATGCTTGAAAATACGTATAACTTCATGGACATTATTTTAAGCTTGATAACCGATTGCAGAAGCTTCAAAATTGGAAAAAAAATGTAGCTCGGAAATTTTTCTGAAGTATAACGGGAAGAATTTCGAAAGCGTGAAAGCGTGTAGATGGATATTTTAAAACTTGGAAACTTGTTAATGTCAGCTTTTTCCGGGGTCAAAAAGTGTCGCAGGATATTCCCCAAACTTCGGAGGCGCGCTGGAGGATGCCGGGGCGGGGTGGCGGGCGTCCCATCGCGTACCAGCATGTTTTCCGAGGCTGGCAACCGAGGAATTGAATTTTTCTTCTCAAAGCTTTCGAAATCAGTAGCAATTTTCTTTCTTATATTTTCTTGGTCTGGCCCTCGACGCCACGGGCCATTGAAACCTGTTATTGGCACGGGCAGATGTTGCGTTTATGGCAGTAAATTGGATTTCCTCTCACGGCTCTGCATAAAGGCGCGGGGCTCGGGACGCTGCGAGGAGCTTCAAGGTTTGTGTTGCAGACGAACGTGAGTCTCCGCGGTGCCTCTCCTTCCCCTGCCCTAACCCCCTCCACGCCCCCATGCGACACACTGAAGGTAAAAACGATGAATGTAAATAAAATACGGTTCTTTAGCGTCTCCAGTATACTTTTTATGGGTAGAGTATGCCGCGGGTGCTGATTTTCTTGTTGTTTGTCCCCTCGCCTCCTCTTAGTGCGAAAGAAGAAACGATTAACGGAGGAATATAACGTTCAAGTATACGATTATTCAGCATCTCCAGTATACTTTAAAGGTACGATATGCTGCGGGTGTTTCGTCGTTTTGTCTGGCCGTTACTCTGCCCTCTCATAGCGGGGAAAAAAGAAACGATTAGTGGGAGAAAATGGCATGAAAATGGGCGGTTCTTAAGCATCCCCCAGTACACTTTACAGGAACAATATGCTTTTTCTTTTAGCTTTGTCTTTCTGCCGCCTCTTCCTAACCAGCGAAAGAACGAACGATTTATGGAGGAAAATTACGCGCCAGAATAAAACGCGCGCCGAAGATAAATCCCGAAGAACTCGCATCGGTAAAAATGTTAAGGAGACAAACGCCTCCTCCCGCCGCACCAGGAGACGGCGACGCGGGCGACAAAGAGTTAGGAAGACGCACGCCGGGCAGGGAAGCGCCGACAGCCTGGGGAGTTTAGGAGATGAATGTCGAGATGAAAATAACGGTAATGGGGAATAAGTCACGGGAAAACAAATATCCGAAGTGGCGTTAATAAGGTTGCTTTTTTTTTTAAGTGTGTGTTGGGATGGTTACTTTTGTTGAGCCTTTGTATGGGCCGTGACTTAAGGGATGCTGTCTTTAAGGGGAGAAATGTACTGTTTTTTTTTTTGTTTTTTTTACGTGTGTGTTGGGATGGTTACTTTTATTATCCTTTGTTTGGGCCGTGACTTAAGGGATGCTGTCTGTGTTAAGGGGGAGAAATGCACTAGTGTTTTTCTTATAATTACTGCTTCTACTTAAAACTACTACCCGAAACTACAAAAAACTACATACCTACTACCATTACTACTACTGCTACTACTACTGTTTAATCTACTACCACCACTGTTACTAGCGTCACTTTATAAATCAACAGCGTAACGATGATAATAATAATAATAATAATAATAATAATAATAATAATAATAACAATAATAATAATAACAATAATGGCGGTCCCTTTGTGTGTGCCGAAGCGTCGTGCGTCTCCTCAGTATTGTCAAACATCAATTTTCCTGAGAACTTTCTCCCTCAGCCATCAGACGACGTTTATTTGGCTTGTTTTCCATTCAAAGGACAAAGTATTTCCCAATCTCAACTTGTAAATGTCAAAAACTGTTCTGTTGACATTTCAATTTAAAGGAAAGAAACGACGCCAACGCAATTTACCTCAAGTTTTTTACCAACCCACCCTCCCACTCCTCCCCCCCCCCCCCGCCTCCCCCAACAGGACCCCCGAATCAACCCCTCCCCCCCCCGCCTCGCCAAACAGGACCCCCCAATGAACCCCTCCAGCCCATGCCTTCAAATACCGCCTCCCCCCCTCACACCGTCCCCACCACCACCACCACCACCACTATCCGTGCCATTCCACCCAACACCCCCACCACCCACGTCACCCGCCACCACCACACTAACACCCACCCACGTCCCCGCCCCCGCCGCCGCCCCCGCCTCCCCCACGGACCACAATCGCCGCCGCCGCCCCGCCGCTAGTTAACTATTTTCCCTCCCTTGCGCCATGATGGAATCTCAAGGAAAACAGCGTATTTCCTGGGAGGGATGAGTTATTTCCGGGCCAATACGTGGTCACGTCTCCCTAGCCCGCCGCGCCGCTTACATGATCCCTCACCTATACTATACTAGGCGTGTATTTATATATATATATATATATATATATATATATATATATATATATATATATATATATATATATATATATATATACACCTATTAATCCTGCCTATTGTATTAGGGGCTCTGAAGCGTATATGTCACGCACACTATTTGCACGCAGTCGGCGCCGCCGCCCGCTTTGTTTCATATCGCATACTGGACAGGCGCGGGTTCCGGTTCTAAATAGGTCGTTGTCTAGTATAATAATAATAATAATAATAATAATAATAATAATAATAATAATAATATAAATGACACCAATAGCAGTGCGTCGTGCACAGCACCGCGCCGCGGGTCAGCGGCGTGCCGGGGCCGCGGCCCTGGCCCGGCCATCAGCGGCGTGTGGCGGGAGGGGGGCGGGGAGGCTTGCGTCACCCTCGTGTGGTGCGCTGAGTGACGTCACCAGCCGTGCCCTACACTCCCTCGGAACTGTTCCCTGAGGCGGAGTGGCGGCGGTGGTGCCGGTGGCGACGCAGCGGTGCGGCGGCAGGTCTGCCTCACCGCCGCCGCCGCCTCCTAAGCCTCATTAAGTATCCCTGACGACAAAATTTTCTAAATAATAATTTTCCCAAACTTGCACGATCCATCTTCCCGGCCATGAAGGGAAGACAAGCCCCGGACGAGGAGACCCCGCCACGAGGGCACACACACACACACACACACACACACGCACACGACCGTACATGTAAAAATATTTATTTTCCCACTGGACAAAGTATTTGAGAAAAATCTTGAGACTGTTCATCGTTTATTTCTTTTCCCGAGTTTCGCCATTATTTTTCCCTCTTTCTCCTCCACGTTCACTTCGTCCTCGTCCTCGTCCTCGTCCTCCACCGCCGCCGAGGATCACACGGAGAATGTGATGATGGAAGAGACAACGAGATTATTTTATGGATTTATAATCACATTCTTTCGGCGAAGTAGAAATGTCTTTGGCGATAATTCATGGGAACCGACAGAGAGAGAGAGAGAGAGAGAGAGAGAGAGGGCGGAAGAGGGAAACACAAAGACCCAGACAGAGCAGACACTTGGACAGACAATGGACGGACCCAGACGGACAGCCGGACAGAGCGATCCAGACAGACAGACGGACACGGACACGCGGGCCGGGAGGGACGAAAAAACAAACAAACAAACAAAAAACTGATAGAGCGCACGAAGCTAACGAGGGGGCGAGGGAAAGACAAAACAGGCGACACATAACTCACCAGGAGGAGGAGGAGGAGGAGAAGGAGGAGGAGGAGGCTTTTATAATGAGTAACTGGCACCTCACATAATCATTCTCACAACATTCCAAATATCGACCCGTCCACGCACAATACCCCTCTCTCTCTCTCTCTCTCTCTCTCTCTCTCTCTCTGCAACCCCTCACCTCCAGCACCACCCTCCCTCACTACACCCTCCTCCTCCTCCTCCTCCTCCTCCTCTTCTTCTTCACTCCCTTCCTGTTATGACGACTGCGAAGCGAAACGCGGGCTCTTTCTCTTCGCTAATTAACGCGGGATAATTAGATGGGATGATTAGGGATGCTGGTTAATGCGCCGCCCAGCTAATACTGCACCCACATTACGCCTTTTCTCCATTTCCATTACATTGCGAATAACTTTTTATATACCGGAGCTGGCGGGCGGACGGCGAGGGGATGAGAGTCCGGGAAGCTGCGCAGACCGAGGCTTAAAATGGGGTCGCACTGCGCAGGTCTGTTCTCGGCTCAATGCTCCAGAGTTTCATTGAGGAACAAAGGGTGTGTGGAGGGCTGAGAGGGAGGGAGGGGGTGAGAGAAGGAGGGAGAAAGGGAAGGAGGTGGAGGAGAGGAAGGGGGATGCTGAGAGGTGGAGATGAGAAGGGATGTGAGGGAAAGGAACGAGAGGGGGTGAGGAGGAGGAGGAGGAGGAGGAGGAGGAGGAGGAGGAGAAGGAGAGTTGGCTACAAGGGTTTGAAGGAGAGTTGAGGAGAGACTTAGTGATGGTATGGCTTGAGAGAGAGAGAGAGAGAGAGAGAGAGAGAGAGAGAGAGAGAGAGAGAGAGAGAGAGAGAGAGAGAGAGAGAGAGAGAGAGAGAGAGAGAGAGAGAGAGAGAGGAGTCTATATACGGCAGGCATAAACACAAAGTCAAAAGATAGAACACAAATACAAGAGAAAAAAAAAGGAAAAGAAACAGGAAAACACAACACTCAAGGGGACACACACACACACACACACATACACAGTGCAAATATCATGTACAGACGCCCCTCCTTATCACCTACCATCGTGTGTGTGTGTGTGTGTGTGTGTGTGTGTAAGTCCATGTGCGTGCCTATCGACGGCCATAAACGCACACAGGGCAGCCACGTGTTCCCGGGCTCATTAATCACCACTGGCGGGCTGCGTGGGGCTGGCCGGCGCTGTGAGGGTGACCACGCACACCACACAACACCAGAGAAAGTTGGAAAGTTTCGTTTAGTCGGCGCAACATCTGTGGTCATATGCCGGAGAGAGACAGGAGGGGGAAGGAATTATAGGAGAAGGGAACAGACCACAGGAGACAGGACACAACCCCCGATTAATACCTGGTACCCATTCACTGCTGGGTGGACAGGGGCGTAGGGTATCGGAAAAGCCGCCGAAATTTTTCCACTCCGCCCGGGAATCGAACCTGGGCTCTCTCGATTGTGAGCCGAGTGTGCTAACCACTGCACCACGAAGCCCCCCGCAACACCAGAAAGCACCACACCACCGGCATAAGAGCGAGGCACCACGAACACACAGCAACACAAGTAACACACGCACAGCAAAATTAAGATTAGAACGTCAAAGCACCCCGCTAAAACGTCACATAACACCACGACACCGGTATGAGTGCAAGGTATATCAAGACCAGCGCTGCACCGTCACGCCATGCCGGGCACATTAGCACGAAGCAACACACTTACACCACGCAACATATTGGAAAGTCAAGGCTCCTCGTAACACACACCAAAACACACACCACAAGACATTATTTTGGAGCGTCAAGTCACCTCATTAATCACCAACACACACAGACCAACACAGGACGCCACGGCAAGATCAGAACGTTAAAGTACCCCGTTAAAAGGTCACATAATACCACTGACCAGCACAGCACCTGAATAAGAGCAGGAACTATGATCAGTACTGCGATATCTCCCCATATAAAGCACACAGCACCACGAAATAGCACACAGCGAGACCAGCACAGCACACCACAGCATTTTGGAGCGTCAAGACACCTCGTTAATCACCAATAAATCAATTGCACACCACAGCACCACTCTACTCTATTCAGGAGCAGTAAGTAGCGGGCTTTTCTTTTTTCATTATTGTTTTCTTTTTTTTTTACGCTCTTGCACTGTCCCCTTTGCTGTAAAAAAACCCCACGAAACAACAGACACCAGTACACAAACAGCACACCACAGCAATATTGGAGTCAGGGCACCTCATTAGCCGATCATCAACACAGCACCTACAAGCCACTGACCATTATGGCACAACTGATTAATAAAAAAACATGTAAACACAGCACTAATATAACGTCAAGACACCACCTTATCAGCACCAAGAGATATTAGCCAAGTTAATATATCATCAACATTAAACAAGCATTCACCAGTCACGTTAATGCATTTCTCAATATTTCAAGATGGGAGTTTCTGTCTTTTCTATTACGGAACAGTGAAGAGTGTTTGCCGGAGCAGCCCCATTGCGGACTCTATTGTTCTTTCCTGTTCTTTTTTTTCGCCTTTAAGTTGCCTACATTTCTGTGTCATTAATCTAGAGACACATCAATTCCGTGTCATCAACTATTCACTAGGTCATATCAGCGACATCATCAGAGCCTTCACTAACCCTGTGTGTATTGAGCGAAAGAATAACAGGGGTAAGAATACTAATAAACATAACTCCACTGAGCGCTCATCGACACGACAAAAATCATACCGCCACAGTGATACAGATTCCTCGTACCGTCAGACATTCACAAAGGCACATTAACAGCACCATCACAGCCTTCAACAACCCCGCGCACCACTCCATAACGCGAGAATGGCCCAAAAATATTAACACGAGTAAACACAACTTGACACAATGATCCATGAAGCCCTATTGCAGCCCTTCGCACCAACACTGTAGTAATGGACGTTTCATATTACCGGGAAGCGGGGGATTGTGTGACCGATGCGCCATTACAACACATACAACACACACACAACATACGGCAATCCGCAATACAACACCGCCACAACCATCATTACCATCATCACCATCATCACCGCTAACACCACACAATGCCCCTATTCATCATTTCTGGGCGACAAATTCCTCTCTCAACATTTCCCATTAATCACCACCACCACCATCACCACCACCACCATCACCACCACCAATCATCACCACCATCACCACATGACATCCGCAGTAACGTTTAAGTCACAATACACCAACACCGCACCATATCACGCCACACCTCATGTCACACCCATATCACGTGACCTCGATTTGCGACACACACACACACACACACACACAGACATTTACACGCATGATCTTCTTTTTTTCTCTCTTACACACACACACACACACACACACACACACACACACACACACACACACACACACACACACTAGATAGATATACCCAAGCAAAATTAATTACCAAGAAACACACAAAAAATCGCTTTCACTAATACCAATTAAAAAGTGTTAAAACTATATGCAGCGTGAACAAGTAAAAAAAAAAAAGTTAGTAGATGGAGACAGGAGGGACTATGGGAGGGGAACAGGGATAGTGGGACAGAGACAGGGAGAGGAGGGAAAATAAATAAAAAAAGTGAATGGGTAGAGAAGGAGGAAATATAGGAAAGGGGAACGGGGAGAGAGAGGTAGAGGGAGAGAGAGAGAGAGGGAGGGTTAGAGAGGGCAACAGACCCCCTACATAACAGACAGTACTTCGAGGATAGAGGGAATGAGTATGGGAGGGGAACGGGAAGTGAGGGAGAGGGAGAGGGAAGGAGAGCAACCAACCCCCAACATAACAGACAGCAATTGGGGGAGGGAGAGGGAGGGAATACGGGAAGGGGAACAGGAAGAGAGGGAGACGGAGAGGGGTAGGGAGAGGAAGGGAGAGCAACCAACCCCCCACATAACAGACAGCAATAGGGGAGGGAGGGAATATGGGAAGGGGAACAGGAAGAGAGGGGGTACGGAGAGGGGTAGGGAGAGGAAGGGAGAGCAACCAACCTCCCAACATAACAGGCAGCAATAGGGGAGGGAGGGAATATGGGAAGGGGAACAGGAAGAGAGGGGGTCCGGAGAGGGTAGGGAGACAACCCCCAACATAACAGGCAACAATAGGGGAGGGAGGGAATATGGGAAGGGGAACAGGAAGAGAGGGGGTACGGAGAGGGGTAGGGAGAGGAAGGGAGAGCAACCAATCCCCCACATAACAGACAGCAGTTGAAGGAGGAACAGGAAGAGAGAGGAAGGAGAGCAACCAACCCCCAACATAACAGACAGCAATAGGGGAGGAGGAATATGGGAAGGGGAACAGGAAGAGAGGGGACGGAGAGGGTAGGGAGAGGAAGGAGAGCAACCAACCCCCACATAACAGACAGCAATAGGAACAGGAAGAGAGGGAGACGGAGAGGGGTAGGGAGAGGAACCAACATAACAGGCAGCAATGGTAGGGAGAGGAAGGAGAGCAACCAACCCCCAACATAACAGGCAGCAATAGGGGAGGGAGGGAATATGGGAAGGGGAACAGGAAGAGAGGGGGTACGGAGAGGGGTAGGGAGAGGAAGGGAGAGCAACCAACCCCCAACATAACAGGCAACAATAGGGGGAGGGAGGGAATATGGGAAGGGGAACAGGAAGAGAGGGAATACGGAGAGGGGTAGGGAGAGGGAGGAAGAGGAACATCCCCCCCTCCCCCCCCCAGCATAACAGGCAGCACTTCACACCCAGCGGCGGGGCAGTGCATCAAGAGCGGGTATTGCGATCTCAATTTGGGCGACGCGAATTCACGCCGCGGTAAATGGGTTTCGCCGCGGGCCAGTTTTGTAATAGGCGGGCGGGATGTAATAGGCAATCCCACTCCATCACCAGCCGCCAATCAGATCTACAAATTAGGTTATATAAAACACTTTCCCCTCTGGCCACATCCCGCAAACTGCCGCTCGCGTACACACACACACACACACACACACACACACACACACACACACACACACAATGATGGGGCTAATAACTTACATTCATTATAATTTTCATCATCGTCATCATCATTACTATTGCACTGTTAATATCATTTAGTTAGCGCTCATTAGACAGCTTCACAGACTCAGACAACACAAAACGTTAATCAGGCAAATCATCAGCAATTAGAAAAACGTTAAAAAGAAATATAAATCAGAAAACGAGGAACATGGAACTGGTAGCGCCCTCAGGTGTTACTCAGAGACCGGTACCAGATTGTCGTACTCAAGAGCATAGTATTTACCGGTTTCTGACGCCTAACTACTCCCAAGAAACATCAGAATCTAACTCTTTTAACGATAACTATAAATGGGTTTTGTTATTGGAGCCCAGAAGACAGTTTTAAGGTAGGAAGTCGGGAAATATGAGCGGCTGAGCACAACAATCTGGCACCGTTGCTCAGAGATACGGCGGATACTCGAATGGATATGAGGATGTTACGTAGACTCCTGCAACTCATACTCCAAGACCCATTACGCGGAGCTCCCACCAAATGAATGCGGTCTATATAGGTCGCCAAGCTGTACGTGACCCGCTCTCTCGGTTAATCTTACTGACCATTTGAAGGAGCGGCACCAGAGAGCATTTTTGTTTCTTCATTTTTACCTAATTTACTGAAAAAAAATAAAAGGACTGGATTCTTCATGCTATTTTTTTCTCACTCGGTTATTTATTTTCACGAACTCGGTGTTTTTTTCTATATTTTACATCTAAGAAAAACTATATTTCTCATCATTTTAAAAAGGGGGTTTGGGATTATTTGTTCCGTTTTCTTTGATTCGGATTTTCTTTTCACACAACCAACACACGAATCGCACCGGCGGTCATTTTTCTTGAGCTTTATTGTGTCGCGGAATATATATCCCTGGCAAGAATCCGACTTCAACAGATGGCCTGCGAATAACAGCCGCAAGAAATATTGGCAACATAACATCAATGTAACAAAAGAATATGGACGCAAAGTAACAAACAACATCAAATACAACAACACCATCACCACCACCACCAACAACAACAACAACAATCAGTGAGAGCATAGTATCCTCTAACAACCAAAACCAACAGCAACACAACAACTAACAGAAGCGTCACAACAACAACCCGTGGAAGCGCGTAACGAGACTCTGCACCGTCACAACTTAACGGGAACACACTACAGGGAAGCGTAACAACCATCACCGTGGCAGCAGGGGGTATATAGCAGTAAGCGGAGGTGATGTAAGTAGGAAGCGAACGATGGCAGTAGCAAGCGGGTAGCAGTAGAGAGTTTAAGTAGCAAGGGAGCGAAAGTAGCGGAGGTGGAATTTGCAGGCTGGTTAGAGTACGAAGCGGGTGAGTGGGCGGCAGAGAGGAGAGGCGACAGTGTATAGCAAGCAGCGTTAGGAAACCTCGGGCAAGACTTATGTTCGTGGCTGTCAATATATCGAGTGGCTCTGTTGCACCCTCCGCCGCCTTCCCAGAAACACGGAGAGAGGGAGGGAGGGAGAGAAAGTGGCCTGGGAGGGGTGGAGGGAGGGAGGTGAGTTGATGGCAGGATAAGAGGTGACGGAAGGAAGGGTGTGTGTGTGTGTGTGTGTGTGTGTGTGTGTGTGTGTGTGTGTGTGTGTGTCTTTGTCTATTGTCAGAAAAATGTCGAAGATGTCTACTGCCCTCTTCTCTCTCTCTCTCTCTCAAAAACACACACACACACACACACACACACACACACACACACACACACACACAAAGGGAAATAACCTCTAAGTAGCCCCCAACCAGGTGTTCCCGTGCCCCCCTTTACCTCCGACTGCAGACACTATAGGAAGGGGGGTGAGGGGGGCGAGGGGGGCAGGGGAGGGGCGCTAAGGGGTCTCGGTAAGTGCCATGTAACGAGGCGCTAAATTTATGATCACCAAAACACAGTCCGTCCAGCGCACGACAGGACTCGCCGCGCGTAACTTATGGCGGGGACGCGAACTGTCAACCCGCGGCGCTTCAGGAGAAAAAGGGAGGAGAAAAGAAACGCGGAAAACGACGTCTGGAGAAATTAAACCCGTATTTTACACTCCGGCGATGTTTTAACGAAATGTAAGAGAAAACTATGCTGGAAAGTTATTTGAGAACATGTTGATGAAAAAAAATGCCGAGGGAAATACGTAAAGACTGTCTACTGAAATTAAAAGGAGTTATGTTTTAAAAAGTCTGGAGGATGTAAGATTAAGAAAAAATGTTTAAGTATTTATGAAGAGCATGGTGATGAATGGCCCGACGACAGGTTATTGATGGTAACAGTATGACAAGCTGTGTAGACTAGAGCAGCGTGATGGATTGGATGCAGCGATAACTTAGTAATGAAAAATTACGATAAACTTAACACACTTGCCCGTATTGACGCAGGGCGCGGTGATAGGTTCAATACGCGGGAGGCAAACACAAGCGGTTGATGGACAACTAAATATTTGCAGACGTGATCGAATCCTAATTTGTAACCTTGATGACACTCTAGTACTTCACGAATATAGAACCTGGATGTAAAAAAAGGAAGGAAAGTATAAAGAAAACGAAAAGGTCAACATATGAAACAGACGTGATACAACCCTAATTTGTAACCTTGATAACACTCTAGTACTTCTCGAATATAGAACCTGGATATAAAAAAAAGGAAGGAAAGTATAAAGAAAACGAAATAAAACCAGCTTATGAAACAGATGGGAGTGAAACAGACGTAATCCAACCCTAATTTGTAACCTTGATAACACTCTAGTACTTCTCGAATATAGAACCTGGATGTAAAAAAAGGAAGGAAAGTATAAAGAAAACGAAATAAAACCAGCTTATGAAATAGACGGGAGTGAAACAGACGTAATCCAACCCTAATTTGTAACCTTGATATTGTGGTACTTTACAAATAATATAACCTGTAGACAAAA
>NC_066564.1:3904882-3944882 GCF_024679095.1 Eriocheir sinensis
GGAGGAAAAGTGTAGGAAGGAGTGAGGGGAAGGGGAGGGAGGGGAGAGAAGTGTCAAGGGAGGGACGGAGGGAGGGTAGGAAGGAGGGTGTTAAGAAGGGAGAGGAAGGGTAGCAGGGAGGGAGGGGAAGGGTAGGAAGGAGTAAGAAGAACGGGAGCGACAGAAGGGAGAGACGAGGGGAGAGAATTGCCAAGGGAGGGAAGGATAGAGGAATCAGGAGGGAGGAAGGGAGTAGAAAAAAAGATCGCTGAAGAAAACTAGCGAGGCAAACACGGTAATAAGTAAACACGATAAGCCATGGGCGGATAAAGGCGGGCCGGGCGGGACTCGATAAGGCTATTACGTGGACGAATCCGTGTGATAGGCAGGGCACACAGACCCCCTCGCCCCCCTCACCCCTTTACGCCCCCCTCACGCCCCCCTCCCTCACCTTGTCAATCCTTCATTCCCTCTTCTACCTTCCCTTAGCTTCCCTTCTTCATCCTCACTCCCCTTCTCCTTCCCCCCTTCAACGCCCCTCTCCCTTACCTCTTACCCTCACCTTGTCAACCTTCCTTCCCTCTTCTACCTCCCCTTAGCTTCCCTTCTTCATCCTCACTCCCCTTCTCTTTCCCCTTTACCTTTCCAACCCTTCCTTTCCTCCTTCCCTTCCCTACCTTTCTTCCTCCTTACCGTATCAACTCTTCCCTCCCTCCTCTACCCTCCCTACCTTTTCCTTCCCTTTCCCTTCATCCCCTTTAACTCTGTCCCCTTCAATTCCCCAAGGCACTTCTTATTTCTTTTTTTTTTCTCTCTCCTTCCTCTACCCTCCCTTCTCCCTTCCTGTTGCCCCTTCGTCTTCCCCCTTTCTCCCTTCCAATTCAGTCCACTTCAATCCCCCAGGCACCTCTATTTTTTTTTATTTTTACTCCCCTTTCCTGTCCCCCCTTCGTCTTCTCCCTTCTCCCTTCCCGTCTCTTACGCTCCCTTCCGTCCCCTCGCATTCCCCTTACGCACTTTTTCTCCTCTCACTCCCTTCCACTCACGTCCTTTTCCTTCCCTTCCAATCCACTCGTCCCCTTAATATCCCTTCACCCCTTTCCCTCTCATTTATCACGTGTTACACCCCTTCCTCCCTCCACCCTCACTTCCCCTTCCTATTTCTTTCTATTCCCTCATTTCCCCATTCCTTCCCTCCCTCTTCCATTTACATCTTCATTCCTCCCCTTTCATTTCCCCCTCCTTTCCCATTCCCTCTTTCCCCTAACGGCCCCTTAACCCCAATAACACTACCCCTTCCCTTCCATCTATTCCCCTTCCTCCCTCCCCTTCACTCCATTCCCCTTCCCATCAATATCCTCCCTTCCTTCTTTCTCTCCCTTCCCTTCCTCCGCTTCCTCATCTTCCTCACCCTCCTTACCCTAAATCTAAGGCGTGGTGCCCCCCTTCCTCCCCTTCCCCCTCCCTCATTGATAAGGAGGGGGGGGAAGGGGGAAGGGGAGGTACTATTGAGCGAGTGTTGGTGCTGATGGAAAGGAAGGAGAGAGAGAGAGAGAGAGAGGTCGGGCTAATGAGTGACACGCAGAGTAATGGATTATTAGTCTCTCTCTCTCTCTCTCCGTCACTTTACTTATCCATTCTCATCTTTCGTTTTATCACGGTGCATGCATTTTCACCTCCTCCTCCTCCTCCTCCTCCTCCTCCTCCTCCTCCTCCTCCTCCTCCCTCTGATCGAAGAATGGATTGGTGTACACTCCTGAATATTTAACACAACTGACTGCTTATTATTCAGTACTGAGTGTGCGTATATGTGTGTGTATATGCGAGAGAGAGAGAGAGAGAGAGAGAGAGAGAGAGAGAGAGAGAGAGAGAGAGAGAGAGATAGAGAGAGAGAGAGAGAGAGAGAGAGAGAGCGAGAGAGAGAGAGAGAGATTTATAGATTTACATAGAAAATCAGAGATTTTACATTAATCAGAAGACTCCAAAACGTTGCATTTCTACTCTAGTTGATATTGTTGAAGGAAGTTTTGAAGGAGTCAATCGTGTTACACTGGACCACTGACGGTAGTGTCATCGATCATAAACAATGTTGATCTGTCTGACGCTGAACACCTTCTAATTTAGCAATATCCTTTGCATGGTGGGGAGACCAAACTGTATTTATTCTGAATACAAAGTTTCTTTTAATGAAGCCCAACATTCTGTTCGCTTTATTTGCTGCATCGATGCATTGCTGTGAGAATTTGAGGTTTGACGCGATTTTGACCCCAAGTCTTTGACGCATTGAACGCTTTTGAGTTTAACGCCGCGCATTTCGTATTCGAACTTCTTATTCCTCGTTCCAACTTGAAGGACCTGGCACTTGTCTACGTTAAAGGGCATCTGTTGAAATTTTGTGCAAATCCTGTCTTCGTCAGTGAGAACCGAGTTGCCAATCTTTGTGTCGTCTGCAAATTTACTAATGCGGTTATTGAGTCCAACATCCACGTCGTTGATGTCCTGAGGGACGCCACTAGTGACAGGCGCCCACTCTGAGTTAAATCCGTCGATCACTACTCTTTGTTGTCTGTTGCTCAACCAATTCGCGATCCATTGGTTTACTTGACCGTCAATACCTATTTGCTTTAATTTGTAAAGTAATTTATGATGACTTTATCAAACGCTAATCAAGATAGACTACGTCCAGTGATTTGGTTACGTCATAAACAGTGAAGAGGTCGTTATAAAGGTTAATAGGTTTGATAGGCAGGATCGAGTCCCCAATCAATGAGTGGCTTGTCTCTAATTATGCCTCACAACCGAAGAGAGAGAGAGAGAGAGAGAGAGAGAGAGAGTGGTCACGTCGGATACTTGTCATTTATAAGCCCGGAGTGACAAGGACCGGCCACGCCCTCCTCTGTGTGTGTGTGTGTGTGTGTGTGTGTGTGTGTGTGTGTTATAACCTCCGGAGACTAACGATAAATCACTTACTATACTAAATGTTTCTCTCTCTCTCTCTCTCTCTCTCTCTCTCTCTCGAATATACCAATTAAAAAAACAATATTTACCTTTATTTCAATCCTCGTGTGTAATTATCACATTCTTGTACGTTATTTACAAACGCACACGTCAAATACATACATGAGCTTGTGTGTGTGTGTGTGTGTGTGTGTGTGTGTGTGTGTGTGTGTGTGTGTGTGTGTGTGTGTGTGTGTGTGTGTTATGTGTGCATGTAGATGAGAAGGAAGAGGTGGAAGAAGGGGAGGAGGAGGAGGAGGAGATGATAAAAGGGAAGGAAGGATATGGGGGAAGGGGAAGGGGGAGGAGGGGGGATAATGGAGGGAGTAAGGGAGATATAGTAGGATAAAGGGAGGTGAGGGAGAGGTGATGGGGTGATGGGGTGAGGAAGGGGAGAGAAGGGGGTGCAGGGTGTTGAGGTGACAGGGGCGACCCAGACACCTTTTCCTAATTACCTCTTGCACGCCACACCCCTACACCCCCCCCTGTCACCTCCCTCCCCCCTTCCCCCCTTCCTATCTTTCCCATTCCCTTTTCCATTGTTTTACTTTCTCTTGCTTCGTCATTTCTTTGCTCTAATTCTCTTCTATATCTCTTTAATCATCTTATCTTTCTTCCTCTTTCTACCCCTTTCCTCCCTTCCTATCTCTCCCATTCCCTTCTTTCTTCCATTTCTTCTACTCTTTCATTCTTCATACTCCATTATTTTCTTTCCTTATACTTCTTCGTCTCTTATCTAACTCCCTTTCTTTCTTTCTCTTTATTCTTCCTTCCTCCCTTCCTATCTCTCCCATTTAATTTTTCTCTTCTATTTCTTCTACTCTCTCCTTCCTTATACTTCCTCCCTAATTCTCTTTCTTATATAATTTCTTCTTCTCCTCTTTCTGCTATCCTTTCTTTCCTTCTCTTTCCATCCCCTTCTTCCTTTTCTATTTCTCCCATTCCCTTTTCTACTCCTTTTCTCATAGTTCCTTTTTCTCATTTTTATTTTATTTCTTCTGTTTTTTCTCTTTCTATCCTCTTCCTTCTATCTACTTCTCTCCAATTTGTTTAATGATCTTACTTTCCTCTGTCTATCTATTCCTTCCATCTCTATCTCCTTCCATTCCACTCTTTCTCTTTCATGTCTATCCCATTCTCTTATTTCTCCCATTTCTTCAACTTCGTCTTCCTTCCCATTCTCCTTCCTATTCCTATCAATCTATTTAACATCTTTCTTCCTTTTTCTCTATTCGTTTACTTTTCTCTCTCTCTCTCTCCTCTTCTCCTTCAGTCCCTCCACCTCCTTCCAGTCCTTTCTCCTTCTCTCACCTAATATTTTCCTCCTCCTCCTCCACCTCCACTTCGTTTTTCCTCCACTTTTCCCGTTTTTACCACTTAGAACTTATCCACCTTTTCACTTCTCTTTTTCCTCTTCCTCCTCATTCTACTCTTCTCCTTTTCCCTATACAAGAGTTTTTTCCTACCCTCTTTCTTTCTCTTCTTTTACCTCCTTGTTTCCTTTCCGTCCGTCTCTCATCTTTTCTTCTCTTTCCTTATCTATCTTTATCTATCTTTACCTTCTTTGGTCTTATTTTATCTATCGAAGCTTGTCTATACTTTTATCTCTCGAAGCTTGTCTATACTCTCTCTCTCTCTCTCTCTCTCTCTCTCTCTCTCTCTCTCTCTCTTCGTATATATAAAAAATAAAGAACCGAGACGTGAATTCCATAAAGATATCGAAAGAGAAATAAATAAATAAAGAGAG
Organism: Eriocheir sinensis; assembly: GCF_024679095.1. Classification (NCBI taxonomy): domain Eukaryota; kingdom Metazoa; phylum Arthropoda; class Malacostraca; order Decapoda; family Varunidae; genus Eriocheir; species Eriocheir sinensis. The sequence continues at coordinate 3,909,606 of NC_066564.1, forward strand.
AGAGAGAGAGAGAGAGAGAGAGAGAGAGAGAGAGAGAGAGAGAGAGAGAGAGAGAAAAGTAAGGAGGCAACAGCAGAAGAAGGACGAGGAGGAGGAGAAGGAAACAAGAGGAGGAAGAGGAAGAAGAGGAGGAGGAAGAGGAGGATTTCTGTGACGGGAGTGAGGGAAGTTTGGGGGTGACAGGTCAATTTCTGCACTAATGGAGGCAGCGAGAGTTTTATGGAGAACCTATAGGGATACACATGACAGCCAGACCCCCCCTGCCCCCCCCTGACCCCCTTTAACCCCTCCTCTCTCCCCCTCTCCCTCCTCATCCTCATCCGCCGTCCCCTTCTTCAGCCAGCATCTATCAGTCCTCCGGCACCTTGAATTTCTCTCCTCCTTACATATTTTGACGTTTCTCCCTCAATCTTTCTCACTCAGTCTCTCTCTCTCTCTCGTTCTCTCTCTCTATATCTATCTATCAATCAGTTTGCCTGTCATAGTGATTCTTCCTTCCCTCCTTCCTTTCTTCCTTCCTTCGTTTCTCTTGCGTCATCTTTCTTCTTTCTTATCTCTTCCTTTATTTTTCTTTTTTCCTATACTCTTTCGTCTTATTCTCTCTCTTTCTCTCTGTTGTTTTTGTTTCTGTGTCTTTTTGTGTGTCTGTATATCTCTCTGTCTCTCTCTCCCTCTCCCTCTCTCTCTCTCTCTCTCTCTCTCTCTCTCTCTCTCCCCATTTCTAACAGTCATCAATTTTCTTCACACGCCCATTTTCTCCCCCTTGCACCACTAACTCTCCCTTCCCTTTTCTCTCAATCTTTGTCCTCCCTCTCCCTACCCCCCTCTCTCTCTCTCCTTACACCCCCTTCTACCCCTCTTCCCCCCACTCCCCAACACCCCATGAAGTCACAGGGGAGGAGAAATCCCAGGAGAAGCGGCGCCCCCGGTCCTCCGCGGCGCCCCGGGGTGGAGGCGGCTCATAACACCTGCGTACACCTGTCTAATTACATTTGAGGAGTATTATGAGGCCCGGCGGCCCTCGCATAATGACCTAATAACACCTGCTTTCCGTCAACCCTAATGGCAACGAGAGGGGGGGGAGGGGAGAGGGAAAGAGAAAGGAGAGGGAGAGAGAGAGAGAGAGAGAGAGAGAGAGAGAGAGAGAGAGAGAGAGAGAGAGAGAGAGAGAGAGAGAGAGAGAGAGAGAGAGAGAGAGAGAGAGAGAGAGAGAGAGAGATTATAAATAAAAAGAGAGAAGCAAAAAAGAAAGGGAGAAGGTAAAATGAGAAAGAAACAGGGGAAAGAAGGGAAGTTTGGAAAGGAGAAAAGAAGAAAAAGAAAGATAGATAGATAGACAGATACAGAGAGAGAGAGAGAGAGAGAGAGAGAGAGAGAGAGAGAGAGAGAGAGAGAGAGAGAGAGAGAGACTGAAAGAGACACAGAGAGAGAAAGAGATCGAGAGCCATCATTGCATTAACCCAAACAAAACAAACATAAGCCGACTACCAGACCCGTAAGTGCATCCGCCTGGCGTGATTAAAAGGAGCCAAATAATGCTTGTGTAAAATAATAGTCCATCACGAGGGGCTAATCACAACCGCCTTTATTTATCGACGCCATTCATTCGCGCTCAAAGTGATCAAAAACGTAATTACCGACTCATTAATTAGCAGCGACAGGTGTGGGGGCAGGTGTGGCGAGGGGGCGGGAAAGGGGAGTTCAGGCGCCACGTAGATAGTGTTTTTATTTTTATTTTTTTCCCCTGGTGTTGTTGTTATCATGGTTTTAATTAGTTTCCCCTTTTATGGTTTGGTTTATGTGTGGTGAGTTATTACTACCATTACTACTACTACTACTACTACTACTACTACTACTACTGTTACTGCTGTTTCTTTTATCGTTGTTGTTATTGTTATCATTAATAGACTGTTTTTATTACTATTATCATGATCATTAACAGTATCATCATTATTACTACTACTATTAGCGCTATCATTATTATCATCATTATCAACAGCAGCAGCAGGATTAAGGAAATTTAGTCGTGTAGTTAAAAGTCCTAAGTAAAAACAAACCAACAAAAAATAAACTCATCCTCTGTCCAAGCATTGCGACGTACATAGAAATCCGCGTTTGTCGATATATGGCAAAATAAAGATCGTAAATAAAGAAATAAAGAAAATGAGAAACACGAACCAAAGACAAGAATTTCCCAAAACAAGCGGATTCTTTCTCCACTAGGATGCGAAGAACCTCCGTTTATTTTCTTTATTTATTTTGTTTTGATTTTAACTTCTGAAATCCATCGCTTCTTGTCCGTAGAGTTTAAAGATTTTTAGCGTTGATTTCCCTCCCTATCCACCATCGCTAAAACTAACTTATTATTGCTTATTACTATCATTATTATTATTATTATTATTATTATTATTATTATTATTATTATTATTATTATTATTATTATTATTATTATTATTATTTTGTGGTAAAGCTTTCAGGCTCAGAGGAAGGAAGAGGAAGGGAAGTCGATGATTTGCGTGGTGAAGCTTCTGCTCAGCCTCTGCTTCTACAAATACTTCACATTAATACGCTAAAATTATTCACGACTATTATTATTTTCTGGTAAAGCTCTCTCAGGCTCAGTGGTTGACGCGGTGGAGATTTCTTTTCCTCGGCGTCTCGCTCCACAAATACTTAACATTATTACGCAAACTCAACATTTAGTTCAGCGCCGCGCCGACAAACCTTTGATGCTGCCAGACTTGAGGCGACGAAGTTTGGTTGGTGGTCGAGTCAAAATTCTTCAGGGAAATAGCAACACGCACACGGACACACACACACACACACACACACACACACACACACACACACACATTGAACCCCCGGCCGGCCCCTAATCATTTTCCGGACTAAAAACATCCACTGACTTTTATATATTTTTCCTCGCTCGGATTTGGAAAAGTAAATAAGTGTAAAACCGTCGTCTTCAAAGGGGAAGGAAAAACTCAAAGGTCACCTGAGAGGCCTTTTCAGGTGTCGGCGGCCACACCTGGTCTTAATTAGTGGAGTGAGGGGGGAAGGAGGAGGAGGGAGGGAGATGGAGGAAGGGAGGCACGAAGGGGAATTGAAGATGGAGATGGAAAGGAAGGAAAGACGAAAGGATGGAAGGAGGGAGGTTGTTACGAAGGTAGGGATAGGGGAATAGGAGAGATGATAAGGGGAAGGAGACACGAAGAGGGAATTAAAGACGGAGAGGGAAAGAAAGGAAAGAGAAAGGGGATGGAAGGAAGGAAGGAAGGAAGGAAGGAAGGAAGAAAAACCGAGGTTGTTACGAAGGTAGGAATAGGAGAGGGGATAAGGGAAAGGGGAAATGAAGACGAAGAGGGAAAGGAAGGAAAAGGAGAAGAAAGAAAGGAAGGCAGACGAAGGTTGTTACGAAGGTCGGAATAGGAATGGCAGAGGCTTAGTAGATTAATGAGGGGGGATGAGGAAAGGAGGATAGGGAGGTGAGGGATGAAAGGATAGACGTAGGATATAGAAGAGGGTGAGTAAGGGTGACATGGGTATATGAATAGATGTGAGGGTGAGGCGTTACGTGTGATGGATGACATGGAAGGATAACTGAAGACATGGATGAGATGAAGAGGAAGCAAATGGTGGATGTGGATGAAAAAATGTGGTTGTGGATGAGCTGATGAAAAAAAGGGAGTGGATGGAAGTGGATGCAAAGAAGAGTTGTGGTGTGTGTGGATGAAATGACCAAAGAAAAAAGGAAACGAAGATGGATGACAGAAAAATATATGTATGAGCAAGTGGATGCCTGGAAATGGATGCAAGGAAACAGTGTTGGATGTGAGTTAGGTGAACAGAAGAGCAGAAACAAAGAAACTAGTTAACGAGGTGGATCAAAGAAATAAAGAGAGATAGAAAAAAAAAACAGGATAATGGAAGGGAACAATAAAATAAATAAAAGGAAGAGAAAAAGAGAGACAGAGCAAACGGATTAAATGAAAGGAACCGTAAAATGAATAACAGGAAGCGAAAGACAGAGATAAAACGGATAAAACGACTGGAACTATAAAACTAAGCGACAGGTATACAGGACACGTAGAAAACTCGTTAAGTACAAAAGGAAACACAGCCAAACGAATATCGAATACGTCTGAGAGGAATTTCTGGATATGGATAAAAATAGAGAAAAAAAGTAAAATTGAGCAAATGTGAATAAGGTGAAGAAACCAGAAAATAAGGCGTTACGTAAGATATGGAGTAGAGGGGGACGCCGAGATGGAGAGAGGGGAGTAGAGGGGAAAGGAGGGATATGGAAGGAAGGAAAGGAGAGAGAGGGGGTGTGACTGGGGACAAGAGGAGACGGGGTGGGCGTGAGGGCGAAGGTTGGGTGTGGGTGGGTTGGAGGTGGGTTGGGGGAGGAAGGGAGAGAGGTAGCAAGGGGGTTAAGAGGAGACAGGGTGGGATGGGTGTGGGTGTGGGTGTGGGGTGAGGGGGGCGTGTTGGGTGTGAGCGCAGAGTCTGGCATTGGACGGGAGGTGACGCGAAGGTAGTTATGGAGATGACAGCCCAATTTGTACCTCTGACAAGGGCTTCACCTCCCCCCCACGACCTCCCTCACCCCATCTCCCTCTCTCTCTCTCTCTCTCTCTCTCTCTCTGATGCAAATATATATATATCCCAGCCACTAACAATGAAAAATATGATATGGATAAATAAAAAGTGTGTTCCAGCCTTCGAAATATACCTCGCCCGAAGATATATATGATTGTAAACACGCGCGTGGTTGGTTGCCGAAGCCACCGCCAGAGGGCCGCTGACCGAGGGGGGGAAACTGATGTATTTTAATTTTTTGAGGCATGAAAACGCATATGGAATTAAAAAAATGTATAAAAACGATAGTGCTCGAATAAAAGAGATTCACTACAACTTCATCAGCTTAGCATTCATGGAAATATAGATACCGTCAACATGTGTATCCTTCATGGAAATAACAAATACGGCGAAATTGTACGCACACACACACACACACACAAAATATTAACATACAAAGCCGGGCAAAATTTACACCCGAACAAGCAATACTAACGATATACAAAACGGACTGCATACATTTATACACCGACAAACAGAGAGACAGACACATGAATACACACACACACACACACACACACACACACACACACACACACACACACACACACACAAGCGTATCTAATCACCACTGATGGAATGACGGAGGGAGAAAAAAGGAGATGAGGAGGGAATCTGTGAGGGAAGAGGAGGAGGAAGTGGAGGGGAGGCAAGGAGGAATGATGACAGCGGGGAGGAAAAATTTGTTAAGGAGAGAATAATGGGAAACTGAGTGGTGGTGGTGGTGGGGGGAGAGGGGAGAGGGGAGAAGAAGAAAAAGAAGAAGAAGAAGAGGGAAAGGATGATAATGGAACGAGTATAACGAAGAAGAAGAAAATAAAAGCAATAAACAACCAGATAAATAAATAGATGATGATAAAAATGAACACTGAAACAAATAAAGGAGCAAAAAAACGAAAAAAACAGAGCAAAACAAAACGAATCAAAATAGACTAAAAAAGAAGAAAAATAATACAACAGAGAAAAAGGAAAGACACTGAAAGAAAAATAAAATAAAACAGCAAAAAAACAAGAACAAAAAACAAACAGAGCAAGGAAACAAAACAAAATAGAACACAACAGAAAAAATAATAGACAAAAAAAAGGAAAAAAAAGGTAGCGCAACAAAATAACAAAAAATACAATAAAAAAAAGTAAAGGGGAAGTAAAAAAGGGAGGAACAGAGAGAGGAGCAAGAGCCTATTAAGCATAAATAACGAGGGAAAGGAGAGGGGAAGAAGTGTACTCAGGAAGGAAGGGAAGGGAAGGGAGGAAGAAGAGAGAGGAAGAATGAATATAGAAGAAGGGAATAATGGCAAGAAATGAGACGGGGAGGAGAAGAACTGCATAAATAGCCTGAATAATGAAGAGAGAGAGAGAGAGAGAGAGAGAGAGAGAGAGAGAGAGAGAGAGAGAGAGAGAGAGAGAGGAACCAATAGTCGAAATTCACAATCTGGTAATTAAAATCGCATAAGTTGACATAATTAAACAACTATGGCTTAATTGAAAGGGGCTTGTAATACCTCCTAATTGATGGGAGGAAATGAGCGGAGGGAAGGAGAAAGGAAGGGAGAGGGAAGGAGAGAAGGAGGGAGGGAGAAGGAGAGTGAAGGAGAGAGAGAGAGAGAGGGAGTGAAAGGAAATGAGTGGAGGGAAGGAGAATGGAAGGGAGAGGGAAGGAGAAGAGGAGGTAGGGAGAGGAAGGGAGATGGAAGGAGAGAAGGAAAGAGTGAACGGAAGTAATGTAAGGAGAAAGGAAGGAAGGAAGAGAAGGAGAGAAGAAGGGAGAGAAGCAAAGCATGAGAGGGAGGAAGGAAGAGAAGAAAAGAAGGGAGAGAGGGGGAGAGTGAGAGGGAGGGAGAAAGGGAGAGGCTTTGGAAATATCTATCATTAATTAATTTTCTCCATAATGATCATGAGTAATTAACGCAGCTTCATCTGGCACCTGAGACAGAAAATATTGTGACAGGAGAGTAATTACCTTGCTAACGCCGCCCCCGCCATTATCCCGCCCACCACCACCACCACCACCAAAAGTCATAATAATCACCGCCACTACAGCTCTCAACACACCACACTCTCCATCACCACCATTACCACCATCAAAAGTCATAACAACCACCACAATAACAGCGCTCACCACCTCTATCATAAGCAGCACCACCACCACACTCAACCACCACAATAACCAAAATTCAGAATAACCACCACCACCACCTCCACCACCACCACCACCACCAAAAGTCATAACAACCACAACCACAACAGTTCTCACCACCTCTACAGTAAGCACCACAAACATAACTCTCCACCACCACCACCTCCACAACCACCACTAACACCACACTTTCCACACCAACACCACCAGCACCACCACCTTGCTTACAATCATAACCCTTACCACCACCACCACCACCACAACCACCACCAACACCATGACCCACTCCAGAGCAAATACACCACAACAACCCCCTCCACCACCACCACCACCACCACCACCTCCACCTCCTCCTCCACCATAACACTCATCAATGTCCAGTGGAAAAAAATTAGTGGCTTCATTGAATATGCATACGAGAGACCTTATTTTACTGTATATATAAACACACACACACACACACACACACACACACACACACACACAGTCACGAGTACACACACACACACACACACACAGTCTTCCTTCTCCCGTATTTACATATATATTGACTGTCTTCTCTCTCTCTCTCTCCCCCAGACGCTGACGATGCCCCCAGCCGCCCCCCCTTGCCACCCCAGTCGCCCCTCGCCCCCCTCCTGGCATGGTGAGTTGGTGTGTGTGTGTGTGTGTGTGTGTGTGTGTGTGTGTGTGTGTGTGTGTGTATGTGTGTGTGTGTGTCAGTAATGCAGATGTATATTAAAAGGTAGATAGATAGATATTGATGGATAGATAGTAGATATAGATAAATAGAAAGAAAGCAAGATGGATAGATGGATAGATACATAGAGATAGATACAAAGACAAATATACAGACATTGAAGTATTGACAGACATAGAGATAGATAGATAGATAAATTGACAGACGGAAATAAAGATGAAGACAAGTGGAACGATAAATAGATAGACTTTTTGACGGTGATTGATGGAAAGGTTGATTAAGATTGAGAGAGAGAGAGAGAGAGAGAGAAGCTTAAATCCGCCAACAAGAATTCACGATCTGAAATAATGTCTGGGAATTATTTTTTTCTCATTATTTTCATATTTTTTTCTTGCTTTCTTCCTCCACGCTCATTAATCTCTCTCTCTCTCTCTCTCTCTAATGTAGTTTCTCTCCCCTTTTCCTCCCTAATGCTCCCCTCTCCCAATCAGTTTTCTCCCTCTCTCTCCCCTCTCACTTTTCCCCTCTTTCCCCTCCCCCTAAACTCTCTTCCCCAAATTCACACGTCCCCTTCCTCCCTCTCCCCCCCTTCCCCCCTTCGCCCCCTCCCCCCCGGGTTAGACAAGATGGCGAGCTCGGATCAATGTACCGCCTGGCTCCCCTTCCCTTCCCTTCCCTTCCCTTCCTCTTCTCTTCCCTTCCTTTCTTTATTTTCCCCTCTTTCCTCTTTTTATTTCTTCTGTATATTCTCTCTCCCTTCTTTCCTCTCTTTCCCTCTTTCCGTCTCCTGGTACTTTCATCTTTTTCCTTCTATCTCCTCTTCGGTTTCCTTTATCTTTTACTTCTAACCATCTCTCCTATTTCTACTTTTTATTTTTACCATTATTTTCCTTTCCTGTCAAGTCTCTCCTTCTTCCTCGTTTTTTTCCGGTTACCCTTTATTATCTTTCTCTTTCCCCGTTCGTTTCTTCATCTTCTGTTTCCTTCTTTCCTTTCTCCGTTTTCATTTTCCATTTCTCTTCTTCCCATCTTTCCTTCCTTCCTCTCCTCGTTTCCATTCTTTCGTGAACGTATCCGAGTTCTCTACTTCCTCTGCGCCACCTATTCACTTCTTTGTCAATCCTTCAACATCATTTTCTCTCTCTGAATCTTCACCTTCATCTTTTCTCATATGCACAAAGTCACTTCTATCTTCCATTCCCTTTCTCTTTACTTCCTCTTCAGTACCCTCTTCCCTTTGTCCTGTTAAATACACTCCCCTCTTCGTTTCCCTTTCTCCTCTTTTCATTCGCTTTTTCAACCCTTTCTCCTCTTTGTCATCTACTGTCTTCCATTTGTCTGCTACTTGCCTTCTCTTTTATCTTGTTCCCTCTGTTTACTCTTTAACCCCTCACCCTTCTGTTTCCATGTTCTTTCCATCCCATTCTCTTTTCTTTAACATCTTTTAATCAACCTTTTACTTCTCTTCGTCCTTCGGTTTATATATCTTTCTCTCTGTACTGTTTTGACTTACTCCTAATTCTCCATCTCTTTCCCCTACTCACTCAATCTCTTACATCCTTTCAGACTGTTTTTATCAATTCCTCCTTCATTCTTTTCCGGGTCTTGATGGCGTCTGTTAACATAGGGCCTTATCATTAAACATCTCATCTACCACCAACACATATTTGACAAGGCTTTCGCAGAAGTTGTGTGTCTTTCCGTGGGTAGTTTTTGGACCCTGGTGGTAGTGTGGCCTTTCTTCTGTACCATGCGCCTAAGGAAACACTCATCATGACCCCACTGATATCTCTTTTTGGCCTTTGAAATAGTTGATATGGAGGGCGGAAGCGTCTAGCAGAACCAATCTAAGTCATCCCTCTACCCTGGTTCTGTTTCTTCCTATTCCTCCATCTACGGTTCTTCTTTCCGTTTTCTTTCATCGATTCTCGCTCGTCTGACCCGAGGCGTAGTTTTAGTTACGTGTCCCCTTAACTGCACTTGTCCCCCAACTCAGAGAAAATGGGCATGTCATGACGAATCCATGCATTTTCAGACCCCCAACTTTCTTATTCCTCTCCTTTACTCGAGTGACCGGAAAAGGAAAACCCGAGGGAGGAGAAAATAAAGAGAATATCGAGATTATCCACCTGTCTTTCCCCCAATAAATGACGAATCCACGCTTCTTCAAACCCCAAACCTTCCTTACTCCTTTTCTTTAACTCCATCAGAAAAACAACAACCCTGATAGCCGAAAAATAAAGAGAATATCGAAATTACCCCACCTGTCTTTCCCCCAATAAATGACGAATCCATGCTTCTTCAAACCCCAAACTTCCTTACTCCTTTTCTTTAACTCCATCAGAAAAAAAATAACACGGAGGACGAAAAATAAAGAGAATATCGAAATTACCCCACCTGTCTTTCCCCCAATAAATGACGAATCCATGCTTCTTCAAACCCCAAACCTTCCTTACTCCTCTTCCTTAAACTCCATCAGAAAAACAACAACCCCGAGAAAAGAGAAAATAAAGAGAATATCGAAATTACCCCACCTGTCTTTCCCCCAATAAATGACGAATCCATGCTTCTTCAAACCCCAAACTTCCTTACTCCTTTTCTTTAACTCCATCAGAAAAAAAATAACACGGAGGACGAAAAATAAAGAGAATATCGAAATTAACCCTCCTGTCTTTCCCCCAATAAATGACGAATCCATGCTTTTTCAAACCCCAAACTTCCTTACTCCTCTTCCTTAAACTCCATCAGAAAAACAACAACCCCGAAAAAAGAAAAAAGAAAGAGAATATCGAAATTACCCCAGCTGTCTTTCACCCAATAAATGATGCACCTGCCTGCCTGTCTGTCTGCCTGTCTGCCTGCCTGTCTTTCCCTCTGTCAGCCTGAAAAATTGCGCGTCCGTTCATCCCTCAGCAGTCAAATTACCGACGTTTCCCCTCGCGTCCCTTTCCCCATTTACTGTCGGTCAATCTGGAAGTCAATTTCAATTCGCTCGTCCGATCACTCTGCCGCCCTATGATGCCCCTGACGCCCTGCTCGTGATGGTAGCAGTAGTAGTAGTAGTAGTAGTAGTATGGTAAGGGTATAATTGATAAAACGTAGCATGAAAGCAGTCTCGTATATGTGTGTGTGTGTGTGTGTGTGTGTGTGTGTGTGTGTGTGTGTGTGTGTAATACCTGACTTGAAGATTGTATGAAATTGTCTTTCCTTTCTCTCTCTCTCCTTCTCTCTTCTCTCTTCTCTCTCTCTCTCTCTCTCTCTCTCTCATTTAGCAGTTCTAATTTCAAAGCATTATGAGAATCTCCATTTTGCATACGCACAGAAAATTACCTCCCTCCTAATATCTCCTTTACTCAACCCTTTCCTCCATTCCTCTCTCTCCTCTCTCTCCTACAACTCTCACTCCCATCAGCATCCTCTCTCTCCCTCTCCCTCTCGCCCTTCCAGGTAATTAATCTCGCCCTTAATTACCTCTCCTTCACTAAATTACACTTGATAATTGCCTCCTCCATATGAGAGACAAAGGTGCTTTATAGCCACAGCGAGATTTACTGCCAGTGTGTATAAAGGATCCGTCTAGGTGCTTCCGCTGACTGGGGGGGAAGGGGGGGGGCGAGGGGGGCCAAGGGAACGGGTAGGGGGGAAGGGGAATGAAGGAGGAGGAAGAGGAAGAGACTGGAGGGGTTGGGAATCGGAAACAGGGACATGGAAGAGGGGAAGGAAAGGAGGATGAAGGAGAGAGAGAGGAAAGAACGGGACCAAGGGACGAGAAGGAGGAGGAAGAGGAAGGGACTGGATGGGTTGGGAATCAGAGGAAGGGACATGGAAGAGAGGAAGGAATGGAGGATGGAGGATAGTTAGGGGAGAAGGGGACGAGAAGGAGGGAAAAGGGAAGGGAAAGGATGGAGGAGAGAGAAGGAAGAAGGGGACGAGGGAAAGGGGAGAGAAGAAGGAGGGAAGGGGGGGAAAGGAGAGAGAGAAGAAGGAGGGAGGGGAGGGAAAGGAGAGACACAAGAAGGAGGGAAAAGGGAAGGGAAAGGATGGAGGAGAGAGAAGGAAGAAGGGGACGAGGAGAAGGGGAGAGAAGAAGGAGGGAAGGGGGGGAAAGGAGAGAGAGAGAAGGAGGAGGGAGTGGAGGGAAAGGAGAGACAAAAGAAGGAGGGAGGGGAGGGAAAGGAGAGAGAGGAGGGAGGGGAGGGAAATTAGAGAGAGAGAGAGAGAGAGAGGTCGAAATGGATGATTGTTTTGGTTGTGAACGTAACAGGAAGTGGAAAGGGGGAAAGAATGGGGAAAGAGGGGAAATAGGGGAAGAAGGAAAAGGGGAAAAAAGGGAAAAAAGAGCCAAAATTTATGCTGATCGTGAAAAGGAAAGGAAAACAGAAAAGGGCTCGGAAAAAAAAGGAAAAGGAAAAATGTTAAAAAAAGAACGGTATGGGAGAACTTAAGTAGGGACAGAAGATGGAAGAGGAAAGAGAAGGAAAATGGAAGGAGGAAAATGTTTGAGGGAGAGGAGAAAATGGAGGGAGGTAAGGGAGAGATTTGGGAGAGAATGTGGAGAGAAGGGAGACAAAAATGGAGGTGAGGAGGTAGAAAGTTAGGGAGGGAAAAGGAAAGGAAGAAAAACCTGGAAGAGGACGTGGGGTTGGGAGGAGGAGGAGGAAGAGGAGGAGGAGGAGGAGGAGGAGGAGGAGGAGGAGGAGGAGGAGGAGGAGGGGAGGGGCGGTAAGTGCTTGTTTTCTCTTCGTGTCAGGTAATTTAGGAGGTGGTGGTGGTGGTGGTGGTGGTGGTGGTGGTGATGCTTTTTCCCCGAGGTGACAAGTTGTTCAGAGGTCATTGGAAAGGTGATTGTGGTGGTGATGATGGTGGTGGAGGTGGTGGTGGAGGTGGTGGTGGAGGTGGTGGTGGTGGTGGTGGTGGTGAGTGAGTTACCTCGGTGTTTGTCTTGGTGGTATTTGAGGCCCACCGCTCTTTGCTTTACGTGGGTCTCACAGTGGTAAGTGGTGAGAAGAGGTAGTGGGAGAATGGGTGGTGAGTGGTTAATGGTAAGGGGTTAGTGGTAAGGTTAGTGGGGGTTAGTGGTAGTGGTAGTGAGGTGAGGGAGAGGTCAGTGGTTGGTGGTAAGGGGTTAGTGGTGGGGGGAGGCCGGTAGAGGTAGTGGTTGCTTAGTTTTGTCACTGGTTGGTGGTAATAGGTTAGTGGAAGGGGGGTAAAGGAGGTGGGTAGTGGTAGTGAGGTGAGGGAGGGGTCAGTGGTTGGTGGTAAGGGGTTAGTGGTGGGGGAAGAGTAGTGGTAGTGGTGGTGGGGTGGGCGGTAGAGGTAGTGGTTGCTTAGTTTTGTTATTGGTTGGTGGTAAGAGGTTAGTGGAGGGGGGATTAGTGTGTGAAGGGGCGGGTGTCGAAGGGGGGAGGTCACTGGGTCTCGACTGGAGTGCCAAACAGTTAAGGGTGACAAAGAGCGCCTCGTGTCTAGTTGTTTTATGGGTCCAGTAAAAACATTCTTGCAGACTTTTCTTATTTTTCCCCGGACGAGAGAAAGAGGGAGAGAGAGAGAAAGAGAAACCGAGAGAGAGGGAGAGAGAGGAGAGAAAGAGCGACATCTATTAGAAGCAGCTGGCTTGATAGGACCCAGGTGGCTTTGATGGGCCAGCTGGCTTCACATGGCAGGCACGGTACAGGGGCCAGCTGGTTTATATGGAGCACCTGGATCGGGAGGCAGATGGCACACAAAGACCAGATGGTTTCGACTATTGATTTCTGATAGCTGCTGTAGTGACGGGCGGGCGTGGGCGGGGCGACGGGCATGGGCGGGGAGGTGGGTGGAGGCATGCAGAGTGGGGCGGGGTGGATTGGCGAGCAAGGAGGACCGGTGGGTGGAGCCAAGCGAAGTGGGGCGGGAATTGGGTTTAGGTGGGCGGGGCTACATTGCGTTAGGGCAAGCATAGCAGTGGGGGAGGTGGGGGTGATTGAGGGTGGGGATGCGTTGGGGGCGATGATGTGATGTGGGGGTGTCGGAGGTGGATGCTGTGATGGGGAGGGGCGTGGGGAGGAGCTTGAAATGGGGGAGTTGTGTGGAGGGGTGGTGGTGGGGAGGTTCCTGATCTTAATGACCCTTCGTACAGGTGGTTTAGACAGGTGATGAGGAGGGACGAGAGGGAGGATGCCCCGTCTATCTTCTTGAATGAGCGAGGGACAAAGCCAGAGAATGATGTCGATAGATAGATAGATAAATAGATAGATAGATAGAAAGGACGGTAAAAAGAGGAAGATCAAAATACTAAGAAGAGAAAGCGGATGAAAAGCGAGAGAGTTAAGATGCTGGGAACAGAGGCGCGGGAGATGAAAGCCGAGAACTAAGAAAGAGGAGACAGGAGATAGGAGGAATAGGAGGAGAAGGAGGAGGAGGAGGAGGGGCTTCTGGACGGTAATCCGGTTAATGAGCAAGGCAAGAATTAACGTCCGGATAACTCTGGATATCTCGCTGCAACAACTGGTTCACGGAGATGCGGATAAGCGATAAATTCGGTTAAAGAGGCTGCTTGGCTGGCGGAGGGAGTTTAACGAAGGGTTAGCGAGAGGACATGAAACTGGTTGACGGCGTAGTAGTAGTAGTAGTAGTATGGTAGTGGTGGTGGAAAACGTAGTAGTGGTAGTGGTGGCAGTAGTAGTAGTAGTAGTAGTTGTAGTAGTAAACTAAAACATTACAAGGGCGAGGGAAGAGGGATAGAGGAGCTAATGGACTTATTGTAATATCTAAAAAACAAGTGAAGGAATTTACATGCAATTGGATTAATCTTCCTTCCCTGACGCGTCTAATAACACGCTTTGTCTCTTTCTCGACAGATGGAGACGCCCCGCCCCGCCCCTGCCCCGCCCCGCCTCGCCCCGCCCCGCCACTCCACGCCCACTCGCCCCGCCCCGCTCCTCCACGCCTGACTGCACTCACCTCCCAGCCGCGCCTCTGAAGGGAAGCCGCGGGAACACTTCAGGAGGACTCTCACCCACTCACCTTCCTGGAATGATGACGAGGACTGATGAATAAATGAATAAATAAGCAAATAATGGATCAGAAGCAAAAAATACAATAAGATTCGGGCCAAAAAGTTAAGGAAAATGCAAATCAAGCCAGAAGACTCCATGCAAGTCAAGCCGAGTTCATTCGGACGAGAGAAAAGAGACGGAGGGAAAAGTTCGGTTGAAGAGAAAACGAAGAACGAGACAACGAAGAAGAAAAAGAGAAAGAAAAATGCCCTCGCTCCTCAACCCACCAAAAGAATAAGCAAAACTTCTTCCAAGAGAACCAAAAAGAGGTCTCCGGGGACTGAACCCAAAAGGACAGCGGCAGAAAAAGAGGAACACACGAAAAAGAGGAGAGAGAGAAAGAAAGAAGGAACCACGAGAGATTAGACCCTGAGTCCCACCCAATCCCAATCCCTTGCTGCCGATCCTCCTAACCCCCTGCCCAGCCCTACCCTACCAAGCCCAGCCCCAGTCCAGCGTAATCCAGCCCCACCTCAGCCCACTCCAGACCCGCCCCGCCCAGCCCTGCAGCCCAGCCTCTTCCTTCCCCGGAGAGCCGCCATCCTCGTCCTCACCCTCTTCGTCAGGTCTGACAGAGAAAAAAAAAGTACAATGTAAAAGGCTTTCACTCTTCACTTCCAAAATTATGACAAATTGCCTTTTCTCGAGCTACAAAGGTTAGGTAAAAAAAAAGGCCAGCAATATTTTTTACAGGATTATGATGAGCTTAAAAGAAAAAAAAAGATGAAAGCCTACTTAATGTTCGTTTTAAACTTGAGCAAAATGACATAATTTTAAGCTGATGATAACCCCGAAAAAGTTGATTGAGGCTATTAAGTAATGTCTAAAAATGACGGCGGCGAAGGCTATATAATTTTGCGTCAAATTTTGGCAACCCTTTTCACGCTTCCGAAACGTGTGTGTTAGGGAAAGAATTAGTGCCGGGGGAGGGGGGGGAGGGGGGGAGGAGGAGGGGGCGGGGCACGAGGAGAAATTGAAAATATTTTACCCCGAAGTTTCATAGAAAATTGCCGTGGAGGAACTTAATTTATTTTTGCTTGCTTGTAATTACTGTTACTTTTTATACTCACTACTACTTCTCTTGCCACTACTTCTACTACTACTACTACTACTACTACTACTACTGCTACTACTACCCTGAAACTAAATTTAACACCTTTTTCAACTACTCTCATTTCTCTTCTCTTCTCTCGTCACTTCTATCTCACTCTCATTCAACCACCACCACCATCACCACCACCACCACCAGCGCCTCGTTATACAGCGCCCGCGTTCACCCTCACGCCTCCAGAAATCCATCGGGCCCTTCCTCGCGGCTGTGATCACGCGGCAGGCTCTTGAAGGGCTTGAGGGAGCCTTCACCAGCCCCCCCCCCAAACCCCTTCCCTCCCCAGCATCCCCCTGCACTCCTTTCCTCCTACGTCCACCCCCTCTTCCCTCCTCTTCTCTCCTCTTCTGTCTCTCTCTCCATCGTCCTTCTCGTTCGCTTTCTCCTCCTCCTCCTCGCTTCCCTATAACCAGTCCAACCACCTCCTTCTCCTTCCTCCTTCTCCTCCTCCTCCTTTCTCTGCCCCCATTTCCACTCTAGTTCCTCCACTCTCCATTCCCTTCACCCACTTCCTTCCTCCTCTCCTCCTCCTCCTCCTTCTTCTCAGTTCTCTTTGCGTCTTCCACTTCCATCATCCTCTTCATCTCCCATTTCCCACTTCCCTTTCTCTCTTTCTTTCTATTTATCTCCTTCCACTTTCTCTTCCTTCCTTCTCTCCTCTTCAACCGCTCCACCCACTTCCACAGTTCCCCCTTTGACGTCTCCTCCTCCTCCTCCTCCTCCTCCTCCTCCTCATCCACTCCTGAAACCGTCATCTTCTCCCTCTCTCTGGAAGCCCTCAGCCTCCCTCTTAAGTAGGTGTCGCGATAATACACGTCAGGATCTCGCCCTAATCCTCCGCCTGTGGTGTGTGTGTGTGTGTGTGTGTGTGTGTGTGTGTGTGTGTGTGTGCGTGTGCGTGTGCGTGTGTGTAGAGAGGAGAACCGGCAGATGTGGGAGATGAATAAAGAGGAGTGATAATGCGGTGGAAGAGAAGAAGGGTGACATGTATATGAGAATGGAAGGAAAAGAAGAAGGGGGAGAAGAAGGATGAGGAGAAAGAGAAGGAAGAGGAAAACAATGATATACACGCAACAGGAAAACAGAAATACTATGGCAACGCAAGAAAATACTCCACAATGAATTAAACTCGGGAATACTGAAAGCAGAACAAGGGAGAGAAGGAGGAGAGGAGGAGGAGGAGGAGAGGGAGCAATTGGAGTCAGAAGAGCGAGAGCAGGAGCTGGAGATGGAGATGAAGGAGGAGGAGAGGAGGAGGACCCGCGGCGCTGGAATATTATGTGACGTACCGGGACAAAGGATTCGGCAGACATGGAAACTATGAACACTGGACTTGAGGCGAGAGTTGGGTTCACATACATGAATGGCAAGCCTCGTGACGGCGGCGAGGCGGAAAGTGATTACCCGAAGGCGCCGCGAGCTGTTCCTGAGCCAGTGCGTCGAGTCGAGTGGAGGAGTTGCTGGCGGAATGGATAAGCACTTCGGTTGTTGGACCAAAGACACGGGTTCGAATATTACGCTTTGTTGTTTTATTTGATTTTAACTTACGAGGAGATAGAAATTAATGTGACGTCGTAATTAAAGGAAGGTTGAAGCCGAGTGTAAGAGTTTCTGGCGGAATGGCTAAGCACTTGGGTTGTTGGACCAAAGACACGGGTTCGAATATTACGCTTTGTTGTTTTATTTGATTTTAACTTACGAGGAGATAGTAATTAATGTGACGTCGTAATTAAAGGAAGGTTGAAGCCGAGTGTAAGAGTTTCTGGCGGAATGGCTAAGCACTCGCCTTGTTGAACCAAAAAACACCGTTCAAATATCATCCATTGAGGTCGGTATATTTGTTCTTAATGTACGAGTAGATTAAAATTAATGTGACGTCGTAATTAAAGGAAGGTTGAAGCCGAATGTAGGAGTTTCTGGCGGAATGGCTGAGCACTCGCCTTGTTGAATCAAAAACCACAGTTCGAATAGCATTGAAGATGTTTTATTTGTTCTTAATTTACGAATAGATAAAAATTAATGTGACAGCGTATTTAAAGGAACGCTGGAAGAAAAATCACCGCCATGCTTATAAGAAAAAAAAAGGATAATTATTTACCAATTGATATATATATGATCTTAATGAGTTACCGTTGAAAATAAATGTGTTGATGATTGAGAGAAAACATCAGCATAAATATATTCAGCGTCGCCGATACTTCAAAACAAAACCAAAAAAAATCAAAGGCCGGGTCATGCAAACGATTCCAATTAACGAAACAAAAGGAAAAATATCGAAAGGTTTTAGGCAAGTCTCCCAAAGAATAATTACGTAAGGAAAACGATGTCGCATTCACCACACACACACACACACACACACACACACACACACACACACACACACACACACACACACACACACACAGACAACACAACAGAACTCAACACTCCTCCTCCTCCTCCTCCTCCTCCTTCTCCTTGCAACACCTTCCCCCCAACACCTTGCAACACCTGGCGAGACGGTCTAATTAAGATGGAAGTGTTGAGAGGATTACGTAGCGAGCTTTTGATACCCACAGATGCAAGCTCTCGCGTCCTCCCTCGCACGTGTTCAAAGGTTTCTTCTGATTGAACGATTAAGTGTAAGAGCGGCTTCGGGAGCGGGCGCGGCAGGAGGCTTTGATCTGTCGAGGAGAAGGAGGAGGAAGATGAGGAGGAGGAGGAGGAGATGGTGCGGTGTGTGGTGGTTGTAATTATTGTGTGCGAGACCCATGAAATATCTCAAGGCGAGGAACGACCACAGACCGAGACCGAGAGCGAGAGAGAGAGAGAGCAAGAGAGAGAGAGAGAGAGAGAGAGAGAGAGAGAGAGAGAGAGAGAGAGAGAGAGAGAGAGAGAGAGAGAGAGAGAGAGAGAGAGAGAGAGAGAGAGAGAGAGAGGAATAACTGAGAAAACGAGAGAAGAGGAAATGAGAAATGAGAGAAAACTGGAAAGATGAGAAGAAGGAAGAGAAATTGAGAAGGCGGATGGGATGCGAATACCATACGAAGAGGAGGAGGAAGAGATAGAGGAGGAGGAGGAGGAGGAGAAGGAGAGTTTAAGGGGAGAAAAACATGAACAAAAAAAGGTCATTAATGAAGTAAAGAAAGAAAAAAAAGCAAATATCGGAAACCCATGCATGGAAAACTTACCACCCAAAAAATGAACTACGATTTATCCCCATTTTATTTTTGTATCTCGTGGGGAAAGAAAAAAAAATATATATCGGCTTTTCAGTCCCTCGGATCTTCCCCTCAGCAAACCTAATGAGGAAATCTGATCTTTATCCCCTACAGCCATTCAGGCCTCCCCAAATCCCCCTCCCTCCCCCGTGTACCCAACCCTCTCTCTCTCCATTCTTTCCCGTCCATCCTTCCTTCCCCTCTCGGCTCCTCCTCCTCCTCCTCTTTCCAGTTTTCTCTCCCCTTTTCCCACGTACTCTTTTCGTCCCCATCTTTCTCCCTCTCTCTCTCTCTCTCTCTCTCCCTCTCTCTCTCTCTTAATGTTCCTAATATAGCCGCAACTATGGCTCACTCCAAGACGCGTAAGTCATCTGAGCTCTGAGTTACCTTCATTAAGTCATCTGGGGCTAATGTGAAACTAATGTGCGCTAATGTGTGACGGAGATGTGCACTGAGGCCACGCGTAGGTTAGTGTGTGCCCCGAACATTACCTTTGCTTCATGTCTCCTTTCGAGTGTCTCTGGTTTTCCCACGGACCTTAACACCTGTCACACCTGTCATTTCTTGCCTTACCTGTCCTTTCCCTACCACAATGATCCTTCCCTTGTCTTCTCTCTGGCCTCCTCCTTTGCCTCCGTCTTCCTCTTCCTCCTTCTCCCCTTTCTTCCCTCTTCCACCGTACCTCAACACCTGTCATTTATCCACTTAGCTTACCTCTCTCCACATCCTACATTCCCTTGTCTTCCCGTCACTACTCACCCTCTGCCCTTTACCCACTCCACCCTCTCTCTCCACCTCCCTCCACTCACGTCCCCATCACCATTATTGTCGTCCACTTCTACCCCATCACTGTCCATCACTGCCCTTCCTCTGTTTACATTCTCCCCTGCCATCCATCTCTACTCCTCCCTTCCTCTCCCCCTTCACCTTCACCCCGCTCCCCCTTCCGCCGCTTTCCCCTTCTCCCCCATCACTATAGCCCCCCTCACGTGGCGTCCCTTTAACCCCCTTTCATCCTGCCCCCCTTTCACCGTCCCAAAGTCTCAAGGGGACGTATCATAATGAGTCGTAAGTCAGCCAAAGAAATCCTCCATTGAGACACAAATCATTCACCTCCGCCGCCGACCCGCCATAACAGCGCGATCTATCCTGCCCCTCAGTCACCGCTAACCACCCCAGATAGCCATTTAGCAGCCTAATGCCCACTTCAGACACCAGCCACGCGCCCGCTCACCCACCTAACCACCTATTTCAGCGGCACAATCCTCCGGCTGCCGTCTCTGTTTTATATGCAAATGTCTTTAGAAATCCATTGCCAAGCTAGATTGAGGCGGAGGAGGCAGGCAGGGAGAGAGAGGACGGAGAGGCAAGAGAAAGGAAGGAAGGAAGGAGGGATGGAGGGAAGGAAGGGAGGCAAGGATGAGTACTACTTGGGCGCAGGAGGGGAAAATGGAGGGAAAAAAAGGAGGGGATGAGGAAAAGGGAGACAGGGCGCCATTAACTCCAGATAAACCATTGATAAGACTTATTTTTCTTTGTTATGGGTGACCCTTTGGCCGTTCCCCAATTACACTGAACTCTCCCTGGCTGCCTGGTGGATGGCGGCTGTTGGCTGTCATCCCTCGGGTCAACCGCTGCCGCCACCTCTGTTCCCTGTGTGTGTGTGTGTGTGTGTGTGTGTGTGTGTGTGTGTGTGTGTGTGTGTGTGTGTGTGTGTGTGTGTGTTTTAACTTCAAAGGAACCTAAAATACCAGACGTGGAGGAAACGATCAAGGGGAAGAGAGAGAGAGAGAGAGAGAGAGAGAGAGAGAGAGAGAGAGAGAGAGAGAGAGAGAGAGAGAGAGAGAGAGAGAGAGAGAGAGAGAGAGAGAGAGAGAGAATGGAAAAAAATGTGAGGAAGGGAAACACACACACACACACACACACACACACACACACACACACACACACACACACACACACACACACACACACACACACACACACACACACACCGTTGTTGCATTATCCATTTCACTCTCTGAGATTTCTTTCGACAAAATAAATAGAGTTAGGGAACAATAGCATACATAGGAATAATTGCTAAGAGGGAGGAGAGGGAGGGAGGAGAGGGAGAGAGGGAGAGAAGGAGGAAGGGAGAGAAGGTGGGGAGGGACATAGAGAAACGAGAGAAAAAAAGAACTTAGAGAGAGAGAGAGAGAGAGAGAGAGAGAGAGAGAGAGAGAGAGAGAGAGAGAGAGAGAGAGAGACATAAAACGACAGATGAAGCCCACACAATATCTATCAATCCATCTATCAAACTACTTCTTAACAGCTAATAACACATACCTACCTACCTATCTATCTATCTCTCTATCTGGCAGTCTATCAGCGCGTCTGTCTCACCACACTCAAAATCCCTCTCGTATATAATTGGATTGTAATGAGACTATGGATTCATTAGGGAGCTGCGCAGCCTGGGTCTTGCTAATCCTTCTCCCTGTCCCTGCCTCGTTAGCCTCCCAGCCGCGCCCCTCTCCGCTGCCTGCTCCTCAGTCTCCTCTTCCTCCTCCTATTGTTGCTACTGCTCCTCTCCTCCTCCTACTCATTTTCCTCCTCCTTTTATTATCATTATTCCATCTCTTGAGGTTTTTGTTGTTCTCTCTGTGGTTGTTTATTTGTATTTCTTCTTTGTGGGTTTATTTTGGTTATCTTTCTGTTCGTTCCATTTCACCACCTCCTCCTCCTCCTCCTCCTCCTCCTCCTTTATCTCTTCTTCTTCTTATTGTTCTTATCGTCTCTTTCTTATCTCTCTTTCCTCTTCGTATATTTCTTGTATTCTTCATTTTTTTGGTTAGTTATAATTTTTTTTTTCTACTTCTTCTTGCGGAAAATCTTACCCAAGCTCCCAACTTTCCCCATCCTTCTCAATCCACTCCAGTTTTCTTGTCTTACACCTCTTCTTCTATTTCTCCTTCTTCATCTTCTTCTACTTCATTTTTTTCCCTTCTCAGTCGCCTTTTAATCTTCTCCCATTTTCTCTCTCCTCTTCTTCTCCTTTTTTATCTACTTCGTCTTCTATTTCATCCTTTTTTCCTCTTCTCCTTCGCCTGTTCATCTTCTCCCATTTTCTCTCTCCTCTTCTTCTCCTTCCTCATCTTCTTCTTCATCTTCTACTTTATCCTTTTTCCACTTCTCCTTCGCCTGTTCATCTCTCCTCCCATTTTCTCTCTCCACAATATCCACTTACTTTCCTCCACCTCCTCTTCCACCATCTCCTCCTCTTCCTTCAGCTTCTTCGTCTTCTACTTCATCCTTTCTCTCCCTTCTCCTTCGCCTTTTTCATTTTTTCCACTTTCTCTCTCCACAACCTCCACTTACCTTCCTCCACCTCCTCTTCCACCATCTCCTCCTCTTCCTTCAGCTTCTTCGTCTTCTACTTCATCCTTTCCACTTTCTCTCTCCACAACCTCCACTTACTTTCCTCCACCTCCTCTTTCTCCTCCTCCTCCTCCTCCATTGTCATCTCCTCCTTTCACTTATCGAACCCAAGAAAAGGATTGGATATTAATAAAACGTCATCGCCTTACCTTGAAAACAGAAGCCGGGCATTTACCTGAAGCTGTCAAAACACTCCCTTCAAGTCCGTCACGTGTGTTCAAATAATACAGTCAGCGATAAATAAATAAAATGTAGAAGGTTGAGGAAGCGAAGGTGGAGGAGGAGGAGGAAGAGAGAACGTGAGACAAAGAGAGATGGAGGTGTGTAGAAGGAGAGAGAGGGAGAGGAAGGAAGGAGAGAAAGATGGAAACGTAGACTGGAGAGAAAATAAAGAGTCAGACAAAGAGAGAGAAGGAAGGAACGAAAGGAAGGAAGGAAGGAAGAGGAAGAGAAAGGAAACAGTTCGTACTTTCAACATTATCATTATTATTATTATTATTATTATTATTATTATTATTATTATTATTATTATCATTTTGTTATTATTGGTATTATTGCACTGTACTGATTCCTTCTTCGATGTACAGAAAGAACGCCAAGCAGCTTATTGAATACGAAAGGAAATGCGAAAATAATATAGCAGGTTGAAGAGGAGGAGGAGGAGGAGGAGGACGAGGAGGACGAGGAGGAGGAAGAGGGAGGGTGAGTGTGTGTGGACGCGAGATACGGAGGGAAAAGCAGAGGAAGAAAGGAAGTAGAAATTGGACTAGAAAAAAAAGGCGGACCAACTGAATTCATTGTAAAACGGAAATATTATGGAAATGGAGGAGGAGGAGAAAGAGAGAGAAAGAGAGACAAAGAGCGAGAGGAAGCAAGGGAGGAAGGAAGGAAGGAAGGAAGGAAATAAAGGACAAAAGAAAGGAGGGAGCTACAAAACGCAACAAAACCGGGAGAAACAGAGAAAGGAGAATAAAGAAAGGATGTAGTGAAAATATACGAACGGAAGGGAAAGAGAGAGTGACAGAGAAAGGAGTGGAAAGAGGAAAGGCGAGTAATACAAACAAAACAAACCGTTGCGAAAGAAAGAGAACAGAGAAAGGGAAAAAAGATGGATGAAGGGAAACAGAGAGAAAGAGAAAGAGAAGAATGAAAGCGGCGAGGGAAAGAGGAAAAGAGAGCAAGGCAGGAAAAAAGGGAGAAGGGGAGGACAGACAGATATAGACGGATAGAGAGAGAGAGAGAGAGAGAGAGAGAGAGAGAGAGAGAGAGAGAGAGAGAGAGAGAGAGAGAGAGAGAGAGAGAGAGAGAGAGAGAGAGAGAGAGAGAGAGAGAGAGAGAGAGAGAGAGAGAGAGAGAGAGAGAGAGAGAGAGAGAGACACACACACACACACACACACACACACACACACACACACACAAACACACACACACACACTAAAACAGTTAAATGAAACAAACAGAAACAGACAGACAGGAAGACATGCAGACAGACAGATAGACGTACATACTAACGGAAGGAATAAAAGGAGGATGCAGGGAAGGAAGGAAGGAAGGAAGGAAGGAAGGAAGAAATGGAGCAAATAAGGAAGGCTGGAGAGTAAGGGAAGGAAGGAAAGGGAAGGGAAGGAGGCGAAGGAACGAAGTAAGGAAAGGAAGTAAGAAAGTAAGAAAGGAAGGAAAGGAAGTGAAGAACGAAGGGAGAAAAGGAAGTAAGGAAGGGAAGCAAGGGGCGGGAAACTTTATGCCCGCCCAAAAGGTGCATTTTCAGCCTAAGAGTGTGCCATTAGGCCGCCCAAAACTTGCCGCACGCTAGTTTTCCCGACAAAGCTCCGCCAGCACGCAAGAAATTCAAGATAGATCGTTGCTTCTGAGGTGAGGGAAGGGAAGAGTGCGAGGAGGAGGAGGAGAAAGCCCAAAGGAAGGGAGGAGGAAGAGGAAGGGATGGGGAGTAGGGAAGAGGAGGAGGAAGAGGAAAGGAATGGGAAAAGGGCGAGGAAGAGGAAGAGATAGTATGCAGTAAGGAAGAGCTGGGTAGTTGAAAGGAGGAGGAGGAGGAGGAGGAGGAGGAGGAGGAGGAGGAAGAAGAAGAGTATAAGAAAGAAATAGAGAGGAAAGGATAGACAGTAGAAAGAGGAATTTGAAGGAGAGAGAAGGGAGGAGGAATAGAAGGAGGAAATGCAAGAAATATATGAGAATGGATAAAAGGAAAAGGGAAAATATGGATGGATATTAGCGGAGGAAAAGAAAGAAGGAAAATCTACGAAGTGTGGATAAGAGAAGAATAAAGGAATGATATAAATAATAGGAGGAGGAGAAGATACGAATGAAGGAAGAATATAAAAAGAGAGAATAAATACACAATAGAGTAGAAAACGAAAGAGAGAGAAACGAAGAGAACAAGAAAAAAAGAGAGAGGAGGAAATACATTAAAAAGAAAAAACAAAGCAGAATAGAGGAAAGAAAAAAGACTTAGGAGAAAGGAACATAACAGGAAGAACGAGAAAAGCGGAAGAGGAGGAAATACATAAGAAAAAATAATAAAGTAAAAAAGAGGTAAGAAAGAGGAACTAAGAGAGAGGAATATAAAAGAGAGAGCAAAACTTTAGAGAACAGAGAAGCAATTGACGGAAATAAACGTAAAATAAGAGGAAGAAGAGGAGGAGGAGAAAGAGGAAAGAAAAGAAAGAACGAACGTGTGAATAGAGAGAGAGGGAAGAAGAAAGGAAAAAGAAGGACAGATTAAAGAGCAAAGGGTGCATGGAAGAGAAGAAGGGAAGAAGGGAAGAGGGCAAAAAGACGAAGGAGAAAAGGAAAAGTTGGTTGAATCGTAGAAGGAAGAGGAAACAATAAAGGAAGGAAAACAAGAAAGAGAGAGAGAGAGAGAGAGAGAGAGAGAGAGAGAGAGAGAGAGAGAGAGAGAGAGAGAGAGAGAGAGAGAGAGAGAGAGAGAGAGAGAGAGAGAGAGAGAGAGAGAGAGAAGTGTCAAGAAACGCGGAGATTACGGATAAAGGAGAGGAGAGAGAGAGAGAGGGAGAGGGGAAAAAACAACACAAAAGCAGAACAGGAAGCAGAGAGGAGAGGAAGGAAGGAGAGAAAGATGAAAACGAATACTGAAAAGGAAATAAAAAGTCGGACAAAGAGAGAGAAGGAGAAAAGAAAGAAAGAAAGAAAGGAAGGAAGGAAGCAAGTGGAGAGAATATAAAGAGGTGGAGAGAAAGAAGGAGAGAGAAAAAAGAATAACACAAAGGAAAGACCACCAAGAGAAGAGGCGAGGAAATACAGAAAATAAAAAAAGAAGGAGGGGAAGTGAGGACGATAAAAAAAGGGAGAAGAAGAGAGGGAAAGAAAAGAGAGAAGAAAAGAACAGAAGCAAACAAGAAAGAAAACAGTCAGTCAACGTTCTGAATATTCTTCCCTTGTACGAACATAAACTCGAGTCGGCGAGGAAAGAAAGAAACGGGCGAAAACAAGGAAACTCTGTAAATGACGGTAATTACGAGATTCTTCATCCCCTGCATATTGAAGGAGGAGGAGGAGGAAGGGGAACGGGAGGTGAGGAAGAGGAGTAGTGGAGGAGAGGGGAGAGGGGTGGGGAAGAGAAGGAAGATGAGGAGGAGGAGGAGGAGGAGGAGGCAGAGGAAAAACAGCAGGAGAAGGAAGAACATGATCAGGAAGCAGAGAAAGAGGAGGGAGAGAAAGTGAAGGAGGAGGAGAAGAAAGAGCAAGAGGAAGAGGAAGCGAAGGAGGAGGAGGAGGAGAATTAGGAGGAGTGGTGGAAGAAATACGAGGTGGAGAACGGTAAAAAATAAAAAGAGAATAGGAAAGAAAACCATTAATGAAAACAAAAGAAAGGCGCAAGACGGACGGAGAACCAAACGGAACGAAATAAGAAAAGAACAAAAATGAGAAAAAAATCAGGTTAAATATTTTTGTAAACACTGAGAAAAGAAAAGAAAAGAAAGGAAAAATTAAACTGACCTTATTAACTACACTCGCGAATCATAAACATGCATTGAAAAAAAGAAGAAAAAGAACATAAAAAACAACGTATATATCATTTTAATGTAACAATAATAATAATAATAATAATAATAGTAATAATAATAATAATAGCGACAACGACAACAACAACAACAACAACAACACAACCACCACCATCACCACCACCAACAACAACAACAACCAGTAATGTTAGAGCAGCTCCATTAAGCTTATTTATATTTTTTCCAGCATTCGTTCAAAGTCTTCAGAATAAAATAAAAATAAAAATAATAATAATATACACGTAACACCTAATACTATTTAAAGCCTTTTTTTCCAATAAGCAAGTCATGACCAAAGTGTTTTCTTGGAACGTTGAATATTTCTCTTCTCTACTTTTGCCGGAGGGAGAAAAAAAATAAGTCTTAATAATAATAATAATAATAAAAATTCGAGTCCCCTTTGCGATTTACTTGTAATGCTCAATAGGACATTTTTTTACTATTCTGAACGAGCTATTTTCTTTTTTATTAAGTTATATTGTGAAAAGTTACATATTCTCCGTAATTTCCGTATTTCCGATTCTAAACAATTCGTATTTTTTTTTGTTTTCTTTTTTTAATTCGACATAAAAATCCATTCGAACTAATAACAGCGACGCCCATAATGGATTCCTTCTAAATATTCCGTTCATCCACCTCGCGGTAACACATCCAGCTACTCATCCTCCTTCTCACCCATATATTCATCCACCCAAAATCTCATCTCTCCAACTCATCTGCAGCAAGTCACATCATTAATCACTCCATCCATCTCACAAGCCTTTCATCCATCAAGTCATCCATTCCCTACTACTCATCCACTCCCTCATCCGTCTATTCATCCTCCAATCAAACCTCCTATTCAGCTACCCACTATTCAATCTATCCATCAATTCTTCAGCTCTCCTATTCATTTACTAATCCACATGCACAGCAACTCCACATCTCTCAGTCATCCACATCATCCACTAAATCTCGTCCACAAAGATGTAAGCTCACAAACTCCATCGTCACTCATCCACATCCATTTCCCTTGCCATGATTCCACATACGAGGGATTTAAAGACATGTCATCCAGCCTTGCACCCACGAAGATAGATAGATAGATAGATGGATAGATAAGAGAGGGAGTGAGTGGGAGAGAGAGAGAGGGAGGGAGAGGGAGTGAGTCCCCATCCACCACATCAAACCCTCTTGGTATCAAACCCACTTTACGTCGCATCCACTTCTCATCAGAACCACTCCACGTCAGATCCACTTCGCCTCAGCTCTCTTTTTTCATCGCATGTCCAAACGATAGAGAGAGAGAGAGAGAGAGAGAGAGAGAGAGAGAGAGAGAGAGAGAGAGAGAGAGAGAGAGAGAGAGAGAGAGAGAGAGAGAGAGAGAGAGAGAGAGAGAAGGTGCACGACAGGTGTATGAAGAAGAGGAAAAGGAAGAAGCGGAGGAGGAAGAGGAAGAAGAGGAGGGTAAAATAATAGAGGAAGGAAAGGGAAGAGAGAAGACGAGAAGGAGGAGGAGGAGGAGGAGGAGGAAGAGGAAGGTGGCGATGGTGGTGGTGGTTGTATATGAGGAAAGAGGGTGTTTTGCAGAACGGGGTGAAGATGGAGGAGGAGGAAAAGGAAGAGGAAGGAGGAGAAGAACGAGTCCCTGGAGGAGGAGGAGGAGGAGGAGGAGGAAGAGGAGGAGGAGCCTACACCATAACACTGTCAAACGCCTCCATTGTCCCAACAGAATCACTGGATGCTGGATCAACTGAGAGAGAGAGAGAGAGAGAGAGAGAGAGAGAGAGAGAGAGAGAGAGAGAGAGAGAGAGAGAGAGAGAGAGAGAGAGAGAGAGAGAGAGAGAGAGAGAGAGAGAGAGAGAGAGAGAGACTTAAATTTGCTCAGCTCTCTCTCTCTCTCTCTCTCAAATTGGCTAAAGGGGGAAAAAAAGGAAAAAAAAGACATTAGACGAAGAAAAGAGTGTGTGAGATGAAGACAAATGAGAGAGAGAGAGAGAGAGAGAGAGAGAGAGAGAGAGAGAGAGAGAGAGAGAGAGAGAGAGAGAGAGAGAGAGAGAGAGAGAGAGAGAGAGAGAGAGAGAGAGAGAGAGAGAGAGAGAGAGAGAGATTGGTGAACGAGTGAGAGTTTCCCTCCCTCGGAACACTACACACCATCACTGTAAATCAACAATCGAAATTGCTTGAGTCTGGAGAAGGGGAGGTCGTCATGGGAACGGAGAGAGAGAGAGAGAGAGAGAGAGAGAGAGAGAGAGAGAGAGAGAGAGAGAGCAAATAGACAGGAACAATCACAAACAAAAAGAAACACACACACAGACAGACAGACAATAAAAGACAGATAGACAGTCCGAGTGGCAGACCAGCGGACAGAGGAACAGACATAACCACAGACAGATAGACAGATAGATAGATCGGTACACTGGGAGATGCTAAGAATAATCACTATAGGAAAGCAGACATTTTGAAAGAACGGCAAATTTAGATACACACGCATATAGATAAAGATATAAATAGATAGATAGATAGATGGATAGATAAATAGACGGGTAAAAAGACATAATAGAGAGGTAGATAAATGAATAAATAGACGGGCAAGTAGACAGATGAATATATTGAGATAGATATAGAGAAAGAGACGGACCGACACACACACACACACACACACACACACACACACACACACACACACACACACACACACACACACACACGTATATATCGAGAGAGAGAGAGAGAGAGAGAGAGAGAGAGAGAGAGAGAGAGAGAGAGAGAGAGAGAGAGAGAGAGAGAGAGAGAGAGAGAGAGAGAGAGACTGAGGGACGCAAGCGGTGGACGAAGTGAGGTGGGGGGGGGGGCTAACGAGAGGGGAAGGAGGGGGAGGAGAGGAGGAGGGAGGCAAGGAGGGAGGCAAGGGGCGGAGGGGGAGGGGTGGGGCTGGTGAAGGGGGACGTGGAGGGGAGAGGAGGAGGAGGAGGAGAGGAGAAGAGCGAGCGAGAGAGAGAGAGAGAGAGAGAGAGAGAGAGAGAGAGAGAGAGAGAGAGAGAGAGTGGGGACGGGAGAGGGAGGGGTAGCGTAGGGATGGTAAGAGAGAGAGAGAGAGAGAGAGAGAGAGAGAGAGAGAGAGAGAGAGAGAGAGAGAGAGAGAGAGAGAGCGGGGGGAAGCTGGAGGGAGGGAGGTGACGAGGATATTGCGTCTGCGTGAGGGGAGATGCTGGGATGCTAAGGGGAGGGAGAGGGAGACAAGGGCCCACAACACAGACCCTGTTCCAACCCCTCGCTGGTCACACGTTCCCCTTCCCTGCCGCCGCCGTCTCCGTCTTGCAGCCTCCACTACCAACTTAAACATTTTCAGGAGCTCAGCGTCAAGACTCACACACAGCGGCTCCGCACCCCAAGACCTTCCTTCTGCTGCTGGCTTGGTGGCGGCTCTTCCTTCTCCTCCCTACACTCCTTCATCCTCCTCCTTCACCGCCCGCTGCTGCACTTGAACTCCTGCGCCTCTCAGGAACACAGCAAGGCCAAGAGTTTCCGAGACTGTTCTGACGCCCCGGCTGGATCTCTGAGTCGCGGCCAGGCAGGTGCTGGGTGGAGTAGGTCCTCACTCCCACACACGCCTCCGGAGCATCCAGACATCCACTACTCCACCTCTACAACTCCACAACCTTTCACTGATAGCACACTTCCTTCATACAGTCACAGTAACCCGACTCGGTCACTGCCTCCTGCTCCTGCTCCTGTTCCTCTTCCTCCTAAGTCTATTTCCTTCATTCTCTCCTCTACAGATCAGCTCTTCAAGCCTTCCCTCTCCTCCTCCTTGGCTTACTCTCTCCCTCACCCTCTACCAAGTGACTCAGCGGAGCATCGGTTCGGGAAATACCCTAAACTCTCATAAGTTGTGAGAAACAGACCAGAACGCGGAGGCAGAGTCCGCAGCCTCACCACAACACCACTGCAGACTCACCCAACGCCACACAGCAACACGGAAAAAACCCACGCACGGCCGCTCCCACCTCAGCACTCGTCCAGGGAGGTAAGTGAACCGGTCTCTTTGTTCCCTGTTTGGTGGTTTCTCTCTCTCGACTTGGTTTCTTTTTCAGTGTCTTAGTTCTTTTTCAACTTTGGTTTCCTCGCTTGATGCTTCTTTTCTTCTCTCGACGTTTTCTCTTCTTCTTCATTTACGTGGTGTTTTATATTTTACTGTCTTTACCGTTTTTCTTTTCTCTTCTTGCCTGCAGTCACTTAGCGGGTGCAACCTTTCCCCTCCTCCTCCGACTTTAAGTGTTGTGTTTGTGTCCCGTGTGCGTGTTTGTGTGGAGACGTGTTCCGAGAGGCGGGGAAGCGGAGAGAAGCGGCTCGGTGAATCATCCCGGTCCTTCCCTTTAAGTGTTGCAACAAATCTTTCGACGCATTTCGGTCTGTTGAGTCTCGCGCGGAGCCTTCCTACACTGGCAGGTGCGGAGAGGCAAGGGCGGCAGGGTGATGACAGGCCAGTGTTGCAGGGGAGAAATCTTGCTGGAAGGGGAGGCAGTGTTGGCAGGCGTGAGGCAGAGTCGGGAGAGCGTCACCTGCGCGTGTCTGTGACGTAAAGCAGTTCCATATTGCGTCACGTCGCCGCCCTCTCTGCGTCATCCTTGCGAGACACGGAAGGAAGTCTCTTTTAACTTTTCTTCGTGACATTACCAAGTCCAAGGCTCCTGCCCTCGCCCAGCGCCCTCAGTGTTGCCGGCTATCACGAGCCTCGCCATGCGCCGCCACACACCGCCACCCACCACCACCATTACACCACCACCCCCTCGCCGGCCCTCCATCTCTTAAAGCCGCGCTAGTGTACTAAAAGAGTGTTAGAGGGACCTTTCCATATGCTCCCTGAGTCATGACGTCACACATACACCTTGCACTGCGAAACACCTGATCAATGTTCCTATCACGGTCCTGTCCGGCCTAATCCACGTCAGGTGTTTGCCGGTGATATTCCGCAGTTTCATGTGTCCGTCAGCTTTAACCCGTGCCTGTGGGTGGCGGCGGAGGCGTGGTGGTGGTGGTGGTGGTATGTGGACACGTAGTAGAGGCTTAACGTCAGAACGCAATGCACTTTAAACGTACATCCGGGCCTTTGTATCTTGCGTGTCTGTGTCTGTGTGTGTGTGTGTGTGTGTGTGTGTGTGTGTGTGTGTGTAGGTGGGATAGAAAAAAGAGTAAGGAGGTATATTAATAGCATAAATGGAGGAGGTAAAACAGAAAGGGAGAAAGCGTGAAAGGAAGTGAAGAAAGAGGAGCAGGAGACGAAGAAAGTAAAGGATGTGGGAGAGAAAAATGAGAGGAAAAATGAGGAGAAGGAGAAATAATTAGAGGTTGAGAGAGAGAGAGAGAGAGAGAGAGAGAGAGGTAAAAAAAAGTGTAAGGCTATTTCTAATATGGCAAAGGTTACACACCATTCAATTTTTACCACCTCTCTCTCTCTCTCTCTCTCTCTCTCTCTCTGTCGCTCCTCTTCATCCTCATCTTTCTCATTTTTCTCTATCTCCCCATTTTTACCCTCCTCCTCCTCCTCCTTCTCTTCATCCTCTTTCTCTCTTTCCAACGTTTTTTCTCCTATTTTTTGAGAGGTAAACTAATAACACTCTAGGGAAACGCTTTTTATAGGTAGAGACGAGATTAGAAAAGAAGCAAAAGAGTATAGGAGAAAAGAAGCGTCGGGAGGAGGAGGAGGAGGAGGAGGAGGGCGAGTAAGGGGAAGAGGAGGAGGAGGAGGAGGAGGAGCGGTGGAGTACTCAAAATGGCGGAGTTCAGAACGAGAGAAAATGGATGAACGTGTAACACAATTTCAGCTTTACTATATTTTATTTTGCGTCTTCGTGTTGAGATCGTTCATATATATTTTGTGTTTCTTTCGGTGAATTTTAATGGCGGGTGTTGGATAGGATTGGAGACAGAGAGAGAGAGAGGAGAAAGAGGATGACATTGGCATTTTTAGGGTGAGATCGATACAGAACAACAGTGAGAAATCAATACATGAGAGGCTGGGGTGATGTCGTTTCTCTCTCTCTCTCTCTCTCTCTCTCTCTCTCTCTCTCTCTCCTTCTACGTTTTCTCTTCCCTCACGCTTGAAATTTAGTCTGAAGAGTTTTGAAATAGAGTAAAGAAATAAATGTGGAAATGCAAAGTAGATTCAAATTCATACGTTCGAATCTCTGAAGAAAATCGAATACTTCACGCGCAGGAAATACACACGAAAGAAAAGAAAATAATAGAGAAAATATGGAGAAACTGGAAGAGAGGGAAGATTCTCCGTCTTTCACTCTTCTGTTCGTGTCCTGCAAATGTAAATTACTCTGTTGCTTAACCTTACATAACGGCAAAGGTTGAAGGCTCGGACTCTACAAAACAATACATTTCCTAGTGATCAAATGTAACTTAAGCACAATGGCGACAAGATCCGGAATTATAACACTAACAATAATAATAATAATAATAATAATAATAATAATGATAATAATAAGGCGGCGTCATTGGCTGGCAGGCTGAGCGTTACCCAATGGGAGGGCAAGATGAGTCCAATGGTGTCGTGCGTCATCAAAGGCCCAGCCAATCAGGAGAGAGCGGCGGCCTCTCCGTCTTCTTCAGGGAGACGATAAAATCCCAGAGCCGAGAGGGAGAGGGAGAGGGAGAGGGAGGGGAAAGGAGAGAAAGAGAGAAAACGTACCGACCTTGAGAATGAGAGGAGGACTCGGCTGTGTTATGTTGGGAGGAAAATTCTCCTTATCGAGCGAATGCAGGAAATTACTCAGCGCTGAATGAATGATTGCCCGGCGAGGATGAGTGAGTGGGTGAGAGGGAAAGAGGAGGACTGATGAGTGGATGAATGTGAGAGGGAAGTAGTAAAAAGAGAAAATGAGTAAGTGAGGAAGAAGGGAGTACAAGATAGAGAGAGTCATTGACGGATAAAGGAATAGGAGAGGAATAGCAGGAACAGAAGTTAATGAAGAAGAGGAAAGTTGAAGGATGACGAAGTATATCAGTAAATAGAGAGTGAGTGAGTGAGTGAGTGATGGACTGACTGACGAAAGAAAAGGAGAGGAATATACGGAGTTAATATAATGTTAAACTAGGGAGAATTTATAGGATGATAAAGTATATATGAGTAAAACGTGAGTGAGTGTATGAGTGAATGAGTGAGTGTATGTGTGAGTGAGTGAGGGGAGCGGGTCCGCGGCTACACCCCCTCCCCCCAAACCACCCCCGGCCCGTCAGTGGTGGCGGTCACTGTCACCAGCCCAGCGCCGGCCCTCCTCAGGGACCGAAGCTGGGGCCAAGGTCACGGCGGAGAGGAGAGGGAAGAGAAACTGGAGAAACGGATAAACTGAAGAAGATGAAAAAGAAAAAAAGAAGAAAAGGAAAAGAATCAACACGAGGAAGAAAAACTAGAGGAATAGATAAAATGAAGAAAAGGGAAAGAGATGAAAATGAAAAAGAAGAAACAGAGGAAAAGAAAGAGAATCAAGAGGTGGATGATAACACTGACCAGGATGCTGATAGAGGGGAAATATCAGAGGAAAATATACTGAAGAGATAAGGAACGGAATAAGTTATCTACATTAGGCGACATAACAATATACAGAGCAACCAAATCCACAAAACAAGAGATAAGGCAACTACACCGCAGCAAAACGTTGGATGAAGAAGAAGAGTAGGAGAAAGAGGAAGTGGAAGAGAAAAAGGAGAAGGAAATCAAACTTAAGCGGCTGCTCCTTGACTTACACGCAATGGTCAGTGAGGTAGAGAGTCGAGAAGAAGAGGAAGACGAAGAGCTGCACAAAACACAAATAGGTCCGCTGATAGGTCCGCATTCTCACACTTGTCAAGCTCCCAATACGTCTATTTCCCAAGGCCTCAGAGAAGATTAACCGTGCGTTCATGGATGACTTTCCAGTTCAATGTGTAGAAGTCGGGTAAAACTAACACTAGGATCACAGAGCAGTCCATGAAGATCCCAGCAACTTCTACGAGAGGCTTTTCAAACAGGCGAATTGAGTCTCCGATATGTTTTTAAATACAGGCTAAAACTTGCCGTACATATTCCCTTCTCGCCGTAGTCGCTTCCTCGTCACCTTCCCCATTCTCATCTCCACCAGTCCCCAGGAAGACCACTGAGATTTCTGGAGCTTCCTCAATGCCGGAAGACCCTGCTTGACCACCGGCATTTGAGGCGACGAAAGAAGGAAAGAAAAATTCACAACCGAGGCCCGAAATAGCATGACATTCAGAGGAAATGGATTGCCTGATGAAAGGTCATTTTTACTCCCTCGTTCGTGCGCGCGTGCCTGTGTGTGTGTGTGTATGTGTGTATGTGTGCATGTTTGTGTGTGCGTGTATTCGAGTCTTCGTGTTGCTGACCGGTCATTCCCCTCACCATGTCTCGCTTCCTGATGGCAAAGGTAATTAAACGAGGTTGGCGATATCCGTAGACTTTTGCAAAATATATCAATGAATCGCATCAGTTCTTTTGGATATGATGCTTATTCCTTTTATGGACTTTGTCTGATAACTACGTATCTCTCTCTCTCTCTCTCTCTCTCTCTCTCTCTCTCTCTCTCTCTCTCTCTCTCTCTCTCTCTCTCTTACACAGACACATACATTCACAAATTTTAACTTCAAAACAATAAAATATGGTTTAGGATAGCGGGATAACAGGGTTCTGAGCTGAGAGAGAGAGAGAGAGAGAGAGAGAGAGAGAGAGAGAGAGAGAGAGAGAGAGAGAGAGAGAGAGAGAGAGAGAGAGAGAGATTTGAAAATAAACAATACAGGCGAAGCGATTGTCATAGGAATATTAATTGGGGGGTGAAACTGCTTCTATCTATATGGTAATACAGGCGCCCTATCTCTCCCTTCCTCCTCTTCCCTCCCCTTTCCCGTCCCCTCCCCCACTCGTTCCCCTTCCATCCCCTTCGCGGCCCCCATCACCACGGACATCATTTCAAGTGGTGATGGTGATTGTGGTGATGATAGTTTGAT
>NC_066564.1:3949882-4047382 GCF_024679095.1 Eriocheir sinensis
AACGGTAAGAGTAAAGGAATTAGGAGGAATGGTGGACTTTTATGGGTCTGTTTTTCAGGCGGTAAAGAGCAGTGTGTCCCGGAACCAGAGAGAGAGAGAGTGTGTGTGTGTGTGTGTGTGTGTGTGTGTGTGTGTGTGTGTGTGTGTGTGTGTGTGTGTGTGTGTGTAGAGGGAAGCTTAAAGGAAATAGAAAAGTCTCCCCTCTTCTTAGTCTTCGTTTTCTACAGTATTTTTCTCTCTTCGCTCGAGGGGAGGGGAGAGAGAGAGAGAGAGAGAGAGAGAGAGAGAGAGAGAGAGAGAGAGAGAGAGAAACGAACAAGCAGCGACACACATCCAGAGTTTTACGACACAACGACGCCCAGGACAGAGCAGGAACACACTAGGAGAAAGGAAGGAGAACCAAGGAATAAATAAACGAGAAAAAGCACCTCACGACTGCCTATAGAGAGTGTGTGTTTAAGTGTGTGTGTGTGCGTGTGTGTGTGTGTGGAGGGGGGAGTTAATGGGAGTCTGCGTGTGAGTGAAGGACAACAGAATACCAGTTACACACACACACACACACACACACACACACACACACACACACACACACACACACACACATACACACACACACACACACACACGATTCACTCTGGCTTGTTCGCACTCACACAATACTCGACACGAAATTC
Source organism: Eriocheir sinensis (assembly GCF_024679095.1). NCBI lineage: Eukaryota > Metazoa > Arthropoda > Malacostraca > Decapoda > Varunidae > Eriocheir > Eriocheir sinensis. The sequence goes on from NC_066564.1 coordinate 3,950,557, forward strand.
AACACGTGTTTCCACCTTGTCGTCATCCTCTTCAATTATCTTTGCAGGACGAGGAGAGAGAGGGAGACTGCAGCTGACGGAGGGAGGAGGAGGAGGAGGAGGAGGAGAACCAAGAGGAGGCAGAAGAGAAAGGGAGGCATACAAGAGCTTCTGAATGAGACGAGCTTCAATGTATCCTCAACGGGGCTTCGGGAACTGAGAGCACGAGCCGGCTTCAGCGAATCAGGAGTGGATTTCAGATTTTAATTAATTTCAGTGAGAGGGAGTGAGAGAGAGGGTGAGGACGGTGAGCGAGGCAGCTGTAATGGCGGAGAGAGTGAAGCAGATGGCTGACTGCTCGCCTGGGTGGCTTGACTGGCTGGGTGGCTGGCAGGTGGAGCGATGACAGCTCAGTGGACTCCAAATGATTTCAGAGGATTACTGAAGCCTTTGATAAATTCCAGCGGAGTCCAGAGGCATTTCAGGGCTTTCAGAGCGGGCAAAGTGGGCGGCGTGGAGGGCTTTGGGCTGCGGGTGTCTCCTCGTGTTCACTGCAGGCCTTAATGTAGAACTGTTCATAAGGCACGCGGTGAATGCCAAGAGCTGCACGCCCATCTTCACGCCCACGACGCTGCCATGACTTCTTCACGCCGCGGGGAGGAGGAAGAACACCAGCACCACCACCAACAACATCGACAACAGCATCCACAAGAACCGTCACCGAGTCCCTCCAGCGAGATTGTGTCACTGATATTATTTGTATTGGTCTTGTTTAGGTTTGTTATATATAATGTTTAGTTCATCAATTCATTACCCTCTCTTGTTTTACTCTACTTTTGAATGCATGTCCCCTTTCTCTCCTCTCTTACCCTCCCCTCCTCCATTCCTCCCTTTACCTCCACTCATCACCATTTCTCATCACCGTATCACCACTCACCATCTCATCACCATCCCTCACCTCCTCTCATCATCATTCATCACCTTTCACTGCCTCGCTAACACCTCTCCGTCACACTCACTCACGAGATGGATGGTGGGAATGGTGATGGCTTAGATGAGGCTGTTGGTGGTGGTGGTGATGATGATGATGGTGGTAGAGTGGGTGGTGATAGCTATGGCGATGATTATGAGGCTGGTGATGATGGTCGTTGAGATAATAGGTGATATGGTTGTTAGTGTGTTGAAGTGTTGTTTCATTATGGTGCTTACTGTTAAATCACCCTTTGGCATTGTTCAGTTTGGAGTTAACCATTACATGAAGCACCGAGTCGCATAGTTCCCAGGATTTCAAAACGAGGTCATAACTAACAACACCAGTAAACGGAAATTAGGGGCAAAGACGTGTCTATATTTCGTAAATGTGGCTGATTGTTTCGAATGTTAGGGGAAAGCATTTAGACTTAGAACCGACTTAAATATTTACAGTCATCAATAACACCACCAGTAAACGGATATTAGGGGCAAAGACGTGTCTATATTTCGTAAATGTGGCTGATTGTTTCGAATGTTAGGGGAAAGCATTTAGACTTAGAACCGACTTAAATATATACAGTCATCAATAAACGGAAATTAGGGCAAAGACTTGTCTATTCCTAAAAGTGTCTGATTGTTTCAAATGCGTAGAGGAAACCAGGGAGACTTATAAATAACATAGATATACACTCATCAATAACAACACCTAGGAGAGAAATCAGGACAAGAAAATCTCTCATCTGGATCTCATATTAAGTGTCTGGTGTTACTTGTCAATGAACTATGATTGCTTCGAATGTGTAAAAGAAACCACTTATACTTAGAATTAGCAACGTAAAATCATCAATATACGCTGTCACTTCACCTGCCAAGTCATGACACTCAAGGATATAAGGAGAGTACTAGAGGCTAGACGGAACATGTGCACCAGACAGGCTCCTCAATCTCTGCCGCCAGGTGTTAGCGGCGGCCACCTGTACCTGTGTGTTTTTTGCTTTGGTTAACGAGTGTGTCATTAGCAAGGTTCATGAGTTGGCGGGTGAAGTGACGGCGCTTGTACGGATGAGTTAGAATTTGGTTTTTTGTATTTACCTTAGTGTTGGTAGGCGGCGGGACGGTGTTCGTACCTCAGGGTCAACTCAGATCTTTGGAACTCTGAAAATGTTAAAAGTAGGTTAGTGGTTATGTTATGGAATGTATGTGTTAGGCGTTAGAGATTACTACTGGGTTATGTTGCATTTCCTTAGGGGTAACCTACAACACACACACACACACACACACACACACACACACACACACACACACACACACACACACACACACACACACACACACACACACACACATTAATGATTACATACAACTCAATGGAGCAAATACCTCATGAAAACATAAAATCATGCAAAAAAAACTACAGCAAAAATCAAATTAATTCATTGATAAACATTGATATGGCACGAGGGATGAAACAGTACTTGAAAAATGTCTAATAATAACATTAACTGGATGATTTGGATCACTCATTTAAGCTCTTTACATTATTACACTGAACTGATGCAACACGAATGATTTATGAGATAATTCAAGCATTTACGCGACGAATATAAGCGACTACGACATTTTACATTTAACCAAAAACAAAATTACTATTATTATCAATGCGTTGTCTTTGGGTGACCTCCTTGAACACGTGTACGCGATCCTTCACAAAGACTTAAACACCTTACATCCAACACTCCCACTCGACTTTCATTACAAGCCCCAAAACACAATGCAACTCAACGCAAGACGCTCACCGTTACTTCAAACACAACTGACTCGAAAGAAAAACACACAATACCTCAACACAGAACACAAAGCAACATAAAAACATCAAACAATTCCTCACGTCACCACCACCCACACCTATATCCATTGGCAGCATATACATAGGAAGTAAGGTTTAGGAAGAATCACATGTTTAGTTATATCTTGTGTCGGGGGGGTTATTTTGAGCCTCAGGGGCAGGTCAGCGCTGTCCATGTGTCCAGCCTGGCGTGTACCTGGCGTTCAGAATGTGGTGTCATCGCGGGGCTCACCTGAGGGCCGCGGGGTTTAGGGCCTCAGTTTAGCTTGGAAGTCTAGGGCCACTTTCACAGCTCGATATGATGGGTTAGTCACTTAGTAAGCCTCCAAACCAATACTAAAGACTCCGAAAATTCCTTGTGTAGTGTTTGGTGTTAAGAAATTTGAGGAAACCATACGGTGTTGCCTTGAAAACCTCACCCTTGTGGAGTGTAAAAGATTAAATAGCTTGGTTCGGGCGATTACAAAGCCACTGTGTTGGATTGTGAAATTGGCTCTCAAACCTTTAGTTAAGATTTTTTGGAGGAATAACATTTGTTTGTGTTGGTCCGTCTCTCATTTGTTTTTAGCTTCATAGACTAAATTCTGTTGTTGAGATTTTAGATGAATTACCTTTTTGTCTTCAGAGGTTTAAGTGTTCATGAAATTCTTTAGCCACTTGTATAAAGGACTTGAACTTTATGTATTCCCCCTATACATATTCATGAGTATACAGTAAATAATATGATGTTAACTTTGTATATGAAAAAATCTAAACTGTGGACCAAATTTAATTAAAACAGAAGTAACTATTTTTTTCGCTATACCTTTGAGCATATTCGCACACCTAACAAAACCTTTACAAGACTTTACAGGACAAGAAATTAACCGGTGAAGAGGAAAAATATTAGTACTTGTTTTTTGTTTAAATTAAAATATGAGACGAAGTAAATTACCTGGCCTTACTAACTCACCTATGAACATGTATTTTTTTTAAGTTAAACTACTGCGGCGCCTCCCTCAGGTGATGCAGCTCCCGGGTGTGTGTCTCGGGTCCGCAGGAAGCCTCACTACCGGAGCCTACAACGGGGTCTGCGTCGGGGCGGGCTGCGTCGGGGTGGCCTGCGTCGGGGCTGCCTGCGTCTCACCCTCCAGCCAACACTCTCTTCCGTGTACGTCCCCGCCAGGCACAAATAAAACCATCCAACTGAAGCAACATTTTATTTCTTCCATTGTTCAACTGTGTCTACGTGGATCATGAGCACCTTGATTAAAATAAACTCGATACGGATACGACATAGATAGATTCATTCATCCCACTTGTAAATATTCCTTCTCCGCCTCGTTTTATGATCACTAACATCATCAGCATCTTTTTCTTCTTCAGTTCGGATCTTCGTTTCTTCTTTCTTCCTCCACATGTCTCTTCTTCCCTTTTCTTCATCTCTTATCACGGGTTAATTTAGGTTGTATTTCCGATCCTGCAATAGTAATTCTTTTAGCATTTAGACAAACTACATTAAATAACAACAATAAGAACCGGGAAGGGAATTAACCTGTACCTTAAAATCCTTTAAATAAAAAAAATTAAAAAAACACCAAATAAGAAAAATACATTACCAGAAGCAGGTGTTGTTGAGTTGGGTTGGAGTCTTTGTTCCTGATTACCATTGTGTTGCGTTGGGCTGCACTGGGCTGGGTTGTGTTGTCTTGGAGTAAGTAGCCTTGTATTGCACTGGGCTGGATGAATATGGTTGTGTTCCACTGGGTAATGTTGCTTTCTGTTGCGTAGTGTTGTGTTAGGATATGTTGTGTTTGCCTTCACTTGCATTGCCTTGGGTTTTGTGTTGCGCGTAGACGAGCACTGCGATTGAGAGAGACGGTGACGAGGCGAACTTCTGGTACTTGTTTTTAGCCGAATTGGAATGCAAGACGAAGAGGGTTACCTGGGCATACATTCTCACCTTTGAACACGTTAATAACCTCTTCTCACACGGCCAGAACCAGCGGCAGAGGAGTAAAAAAGAAGGTTAGATTAATATATCCTTCCCGTATTTCAGATTTCACCTTATCTTCCTTCTCTTCCTCATATATTTTCTTCTTCTATTCATTCCTCACGCTCGTAAATTTTCCTTCCCCGCCGCCTCGTTTTATCATCACCATCATCATCATCTTCTTCAGTTGGGATCTTCATTTCTTCTTTCATCCTCCACATTCCGTCCCCACATTTTTCTTCTCATCTTTTCTTCATCTTTTATCATGAGCCAATTTAGATTTTATTTCCCCTCCTCTGCAATACTTCTTCATATACTTCGCTCATCTTTCTTCACTCTCATATTTCTCGGAACTTTCTCGCTCCTACTTCATTTTCTGGGCCTTCATCATTACTTCTTCCTCCTCCTCCTTCTCCTTCTACACCTCCTCCTTCTTCTCATCGTCCTCCTCCTCTACTTTTCTCAATTTTCATCTCCTCTTCCTCCTCCTCCTCCTTCACATTTTGCCTTTCAGCTTCCTCGTTTCTCTTACTACTTCGTCGTCCTTATTTCCTCATCTTCAGGCTCCTTCCCTGTCTCCCTCTCTCCTTTATTTCCTTTACTTTCTTCCATCCTTCCTCTCCTTCCTTGGTATCCTCCTCCTCCTCCTCCTCCTCCTTCTTCCACCTGCCTCCTTATTTCCTCATCTTCAGTCTCTTTCCTCAGCCTCCCTCTCTCCTTCATTTCCTTCACTGTCTCCCTTCATTCCCTTCCTTCCTTGGTATCCTATCCTTCTTCTCCTCTTCCCTGCTTCATACTTCTCTTTGATAGTCCCCTGCCTCCCTCTGTCTCTCATTTCCTTCAACCTCTTCCATCCTTCCTCTCCTTCCTTGCTTCCTTCCTTCAGTTCCTTCACGTCGACACCTCCTTTCTTCCTTCCTTCCTTCCTTGCTGTCCTCCTCTATCTTCCTTCATTCCTTTCTTCCTTGGTGTTCCCCTATTTACTGTTTCCTTCTCTTCACCAGCTATCCCTTCCTTCGTTCCTTCACTGTTTTCCTTCGTTTCCTCCACTCTACATTCCTTTCTTTCCTTCTTTTGCATCCTCCTCCTCCTTCTTTGGTATTTTCCTCCTCCTTGTTTCCTCCCATCACTTATCACTGTTCCCTCCCTTCCTTCACTATTTTCCTTCAGTTCCTCCACTCTTCAATCCTTTCTTTCCTTCTTCAGCATCCTCCCCATCGCATCTCTTTCATCTCCTTCTCCTTTGGCATTACCCTTCCTCCGTTTCCTTTCCTTCTTTATCATAGTTTCCCTTCTTTCCTTCATTATTTTCCTTCTGGTTCTCTACTTTTTCAGCATTTCCTTCTTTCTTTACCATTCCTCCTCCTTCTATTTACTTCATCCCATTTCTTCTTTGCCATTCCCGTCTCTTCCCTTCATCCTTTCCTTCAGTATTCTCCTTCGGTAACCTCAACGTCGAGACTTCCTTCCTTCCTTCCTTCCTTTCTTCCTTCCCTTTCATCAGCACTCTTTCCTCCATCCCTTCCTTCAGTATTCTCCTTCGGTTCCCTCAACGTCGACACTTCCTTCGTTCCTTCCTTCCTTCCTTCCTCCAGTCCGTCACAATAATAAAAGTTTTAATCTCACGTCCGTTGCCTCCGTCCGTTCATAACAAAGATTTTAATATGCAGAATTTAATATTTTTTTCCCCATCAGAATTTAATTACAACTGAATGTTAATTGCGATCGGAAATATTTTTGTTTGCGTTTTGTGTCAGAAGTTATTAGAGAGAGACAGAACAAAAATATTACCCTCTTTTTTTATTTATTTTTTTTGTTTTGCTGCTTTCCCAACCAACGCTTTTATGTTTTTTTTTTGTTTGTTTTTATCTCTTTGTTCTCATTCAAGTTCAGAGTGTTTGACCGTTTTTTTTTTTTAATGCATTCACGTCAAACTCACAATGAATAGAAAGGTTTTAGTCATTACAAACACACACACACACACACACACACACACACACACACACACACACACACACACACACACACACTCTCTCTCTCTCTCTCTCTCTCTCTCTCTCTCTCTCTCTCTCTCTCTCTCTCTCTCTCTCTCTCTCTCTCTCTCTCTTGGTGTACGTATATATTCCTGATCGTTTTTACATTTTCCTTCCTGCTTACCTTCGCTCGCAACTAATTTCCTATCCATCACAAACACCTGCGTTATTCCCAGTCTCTCTCTCTCTCTCTTATTGCTACACACACTTCATTTCCCCCATCGTTTCCCTTCATTACGGTTATCTGTTCTTTTTATGCGCCTCTGTTTCACTCACTCCAACACTCGCGTCCATTTTATCCGCGCCTGTCTCATTCGTTGCCTCGTTTTCATTCATTTCGCCACGCTAATGCTCCTGCTGTGCCTCGCTTGCTCTCTCTCTCTCTCTCTCTCTCTCTCTCTCTCTCTCTCTCTCTCTCTCTCTCTCTCTCTCTCTCTCTCTCTCTCTCTCTCTCTCTCTCTCTCTCTCTCTCTCTCTCTCTCTCTCTCTCTCTCTCTCTCTCTCTCTCTCTCTCTCTCTCTTCTTACATTAGCATCTCCCCAAGGGTATATTCCCAACCTTTGTCATCTCCCCCATTTACTTAACCCTCTCCCTCCTTCCCTCCCTTCCTCTCCCTCTCTCCCTCTCTCCCTCTCTCTCTCTCTCCCTCCCCACCAAGGACTCAGCGATGCACACAGAACAATTCCCTTGTCTCTTTCTCTCCCCTCTCCCTTCCTTTCCCCAGCTCCTCCCCGTAGCCAATTCTCTCCCCTGAACCATTCCCGCCATTCTCATTCCACCCTAAAACAGCTTCTCCTCATCCTCATCCTCGTCCTCTTCCTCTTCCTCCTGCACATTCCACTCCGGGCCGCCATCACATTAGGGTGCAGCTCCGCCCAACACACAGAACGCGGCGGCTTAGCATAATCTGCGCATTCCACGCAAAAATTATATTACTAAAGTGTATTAAATTAAGAGCCGAATGCGACTCAGATAAAATAAAGGCGAGTGAATCAGAGGAAACGCCCGCAATACAACGCCACCACACACACACACACACACACACACACACACACACACACACACAACATGGAGGAAATAAAGGGAAGGTTGAAAGGGTGGGTCGAGTGGGGCCTTGCTTGGTGTGTGTGTGTGTGTGTGTGTGTGTGTGTGTGTGGTTTGTGATAGAAGGGAGGAAAATGGAGAGAAGATGGAGAGATGGTGCAGAAGGAAGGGAGATAGGGAGAGAAAGGGAGAGAAGAGAGAGGGTGGAGAAGGGAGAGAGAGAGAAAGGGAGAAATAGGGAGGGAAGAAGGAAAACCGTGAAGAAGGGACGGAGAAAGATAGAAATAGGGAGGGAAAAAGAGTGTATAGAGAAGGGAGAATGGTAGGAAAAGAAAGGGAGGAAGAAGAGAAAGGGAGGAGAATGGAGGGAGAAAGGGAGAGAGAGGGAAAACAAGCACCATTTGAGTCACAACGAAATACAAACAGGATCAAAAACACCACCACCACCACCACCACCACCTCTAAAAACAACAACAACAAAAACATCAATAACAACAACAAACACTGCCGCACCATATGAGTCACAGGGAAACCGTGAAACACAAACAGCAACACAAACACCATCACCACTACCATCACCACCACCACTGACAACAACAACAACAACAACACTATTGCCGCATAAAGCACAAAAGTGGGCAGAACAGCGGCAACACAACACAACACAACACCAACACAAGGGGCTGCGGCAACACTCGTTCGGCTCAACCCTTAATGCAGGCCGCCGCAATACATCACCCGCAGCGCAACACAAATGCCCGCCCTCACCGCTACAAACAACACGACCGCTAACACAACAACAGCCCCGGATAGAAAACAAAGTAAACTGGAAATATGCAGCTGAAACAATTAACAGATGGAAGGGAGCGGGATGAAACAATACATATTAACCTTTATACATACTGAATACTTAGTACGTGGATATCAATTAATAAAAGGATGCATGAATAAAAACTGGGAACTATTTGTTATCCTCAGGTATCAGGTAACCCATATTTCACTACTAGAGAGGTGAGATATAGTCGTCCTTGCTCTGGGTGACTCATATAAATCAAAACATAGTGAAAATGGTTGTCAATACGAAACATACACACACACACACACACACACACACACACACACATCGGGGTCCCGCCCAACCAAACAGGACCCTCAAATAAGCAAGCAAATTATTCACACAAAACACACATTTCTAACAATCAACCCTCCAACCCCCATTCCCGCAAACACACACACACACACACACACACACACACACACACACACACACACACACACACACACACACACACACACACACACACACACACACATCAGCTACCACCCCCCAGAATAATACGATCCATAAACAAACAAAGCTAGCATAAACACACACACACACACACACACACACACACACACACACACACACACACACATACACACACACATACACACAAGCAGAGGACACGGAAATCAATGTAATGACGAGACAGAAAAAGGAACAGACAGATACAAAAAAACAACGCAGATGGACCTAAAAAGAGAGGCCGAGACCGGATGGAGAAAAACACACAGAGAAACAAAGTAAACAGAGACAAGAGCAAACAACGGAGAATAAAGCAAACACACACAGACACAGACGTAGACAAACACACACACAATCTTTCCTCCTCATGCATTCCTCCATCCCTCCACTTTTCCCTCCCCTCTCCTCTCCCATCCTTCCATTCCCTTCTCCATCCTTTCCCTTCCTTTCCCCTCTCCCCTTTTCATGTATCCTTTCATCTCTCCACTTTTCCCACTCTTCTCTCCTCTCCCATCCCATTCTCTCCCTTCCTCTCCCTTCTCCCATCCATTCCCGTCCTTTCCCCTCTCCCATCCTTTCCTCCCTTTCATATCTTCACTTTTCCATCCCTGCTCCTCCCTCATCACATCCTTTTGCTTCCTCCCCACTCTTCCATCCTTTTCCTTCCTTCCCCCATCTCACCCCTTCCCTCCCCATCCCCTCAAGCACCAACACACGAGCACTCAGCACTTCGCCTTGGCAAGCACTCGTTTCCTCCTGCTCGCTAATATATCACGTAAGGGACGGAGAAAGCGGGATGACAGGAAACGAAAAAGAATGTTAACTATGTGCTCTCAGGTAAATCGAGTTATTTTAATGGAGACGAAGCTAGGGGGAGGGGGAGGAGGAGGAGGAGGAGGAAGAGGAGAAGGAGAAGGCGGAGAAGGAGGAGGAAGAGGAGGAAAATTAGTTAAAAAGAATGGAAGAGGGAGAGAGAGAGAGAGAGAGAGAGAGAGAGAGAGAGAGAGAGAGAGAGAGAGAGAGAGAGAGAGAGAGTACACTCCCTTTAACCAACACTTCATCACAAAAACAATTAACTCGGCACAATTGGAAAGAGAATGACCCATCAAACATAAATATCAGAGGTCATCCCCCCACCCCTACCCCCAAAGGTCAGGTCATCACTCAGAAGCAGGGCGGTCACTCTTACTGACACACACACACACACACACACGCACACACACACACGGTGACCTGCTTTCCTATAAACTCCACTAACTCATTTTCACACTTTAAGGAACATTCGGGACACGTTAACGTTTTTTTTTATATGTCCTCAATTGAACTTTTTTTTTAGTTAACTGGTAAGGAAAAAACGTATATTGTAACGTTTATTTCAATGTTATCAATTATGACTTCAACCTCATTTCGATTCTTCTTCAGATTAGCACGCAGTTTCAATACGTTAATGAGTCTAACATTATGCTTTATCAAGGTGTATAAAGGAAACATTTGTCTGTTGAGAAAATAAGGGCGTTTTTCTATCAGTTAAACACAAGTCCGTTTCGTTGAACCTTTCGCTATAAACATCCTGCGCTATAACACCACCAATGCGTCCACTTGTGTATATGGAATTCTCACCACAAGAATAAGCAACACCAACACACTCTTTTTTTTGTAGCGTCTCCGCCAGTTATTTTCCCTCTTACAGGTGATGTCCATATACGGGGGCCTTGTCCGTCCGCAGAGTATGCATCTCATGTGTGGGGGGACTCCTCACACACAATCCCTGGACCCGTGGACCCGTGGACAGAGTAGTTAAAGGCTCTTCGTCTCATCAACTCCCCTTTAGTTACTGATAGTCATCTACCTCTAAAATTTGTTGCATCCCTTTCTATCTTCTATTGATATTTCCATTGTGACTGCTCTTCTGAACTTGCTAACTGCATGTCTCCACCCCTCTTGCGTCCCCGTTTGATTCGACTTTCTACTCTAGCTCATCACTCTGCTATTCAAATCCTTTATGCAAGAGTTAGCCAGCATCGTCATTCCTTCATTTCTTCCGCTGGTAAAATCTGCAACACTTCTCCATCCGAGTATGACCCTCTCTTTCGGGCCTGTCTATTTATTTTCTTTACAGCAGCAGTGCATAGCGAACTCTCTTGTTTTTATGGTTTGCCCTTGAGCTGCTTTCTCTGCTATAAAAAAAAACTCGCAAAATTACTCTTACACACCTTTACTCTAACAGGAAATCACACACACACACACACACACACACACACACACACCAACACACACCTAACCTTCTACTAGTAATATCGTTTTCACTAGCCTAGATTATTTCGGACCCCCAAAAATATGAAGGCCGTGCGTGACTCTGACGAATATGTGTTTTTGGGAGGCTGGACGCGCTGTCAAGGTTTGCTCTGCGTAAGCGGATCTGTCGATTTGGAAGCGTTTTTGAAGGTGTTTGAATATTTGACACGAATAAATATTTTCCTGCCGGCCGATCCTCCTGCAAGCCATCTATCTGTACCCGGGGCTGTACTGGGGGGAGGAGGGAAGGGGGAGAGAGGGGGGGAGAGAAAGAGAGAGAGAGAAAGAGAGAGAGGTAGTCGCTTCATATCTTTTTAATACGATTTTCTCGCATGGCTTTTCCTGTGCGTCTGTCTGTCTGTCTGCCTATAGCATTATCCAAAATCCTCATCCCTTTCCCCTCTCATTCATCCCTCTCCCTCTCCCTCTCTCTCTCTCTCTCTCTCTCTCTCTCTCTCTCTCTCTCTCTCGTTCGCTTGCTCGCTCTCGCTCTCTCGCTCTGCCAACACTCCTAAAGATGGTTAATATTCAGCTCAGCTCTTCGTTTACATATATATTGCGTGTTGATCCCCGTCACCAAACAGCCGACGCCACGCCCCGAACGCAGCCCCGCCAGCCCCGCCATGAGGAGGCCGCGAAGAATGGCCCCGACACCCTGCCATGACAGTCAACCCCTCCCTCGCACCCCGACACCGCCCCCGCCCCCGCCACCCCTAACACGTCTGGGTCCTTTCCTCCCTGGTCTCTGTACCTTGATAACCCCTTCTGTGTAATCAAAGTTCCTCTGTCGCTGTTTTAAGACCTTCTGTCCCTGCTTTAAGTCCATATGTCCCTGTTTTAAGACCTTCTGTCCATGTTTAAGCCCATCTGTCCCTGTTTTAAGACCTTCAGTTCCTGTTTTAAGTCCTATTGTCCATGTTTAAGACCCTCTGTCCCTGTTTTAAGACCTTCTGTATCTGTTTTAAGACCCTGTGTATATGTCTTAAGTCCCTTTGTCCCGTTTTAAGCATGTGTCCAAATTCTCCTGCACCTCAATCCGTCCCCGTTACGTCCACCCCGACCCCTCCGTCCATGTTGCTTTCGTATGGTTCCTTCAAAAGTCCCCCTGCCTTGTTTTCAGTCCCATTTAAACTCGATATGCTTCACTCTTCTTCCTCCTAAAACTGTCTCAATTTTGTCCCTCTCTCTTGCGTCTGGTCCTCTCAAGTCCCCTGTTATTGTTTTCAGTTTTATTCCAACTCCACACACTCTCGTTCTTTTGCTCCTAAACCTGTTCCTTCACCCTGTCACCCTTGTCAACTTCTGTCCCTCTCTCTTGCGTCTGGCTCCTTACATGCCCCCTTGTCATTGTATTCAGTCCAATTTTAACTCTTTATGCTTCAGTTCTCTTGCTCCTGTACCTGTCTTGTCAACCGGTCAAGGCTCGCCCGCTTGTCCCCCCTCCAACAGGCCGGTCCCTCAGCTCCGTTATCGTGTTTCCAGGCTTGTTGTGACGCCCCGTGCCCCAGTTCTGCCGCCCCTGACCCCGTTCCATTTGCCCCACTCCGCACTGCCCCTCTGCCCCAGCCCGTTTGACTTTATCCTTCATCCAGGTCACCTCCCTCAGATTCCGTCAACATTCCCAATATACATTCTGCTCGCTTGTATTTCCCTTCCTGTACTACCACCACGCCTCTCTCATTCCTCCTCTTTTTTACAGCAAAGGAGACAGCACAAGGGCACAAAATAAAGGAAACAATAATATATAAAAAAGCCCGCTACTCGCTGCTCCTGTAAAGAATCCGAAGAGGTGGCTGAAAGGGGGGTCAATTACAGGATCTATACATGTCAATTTGAACCTTCTTGTACTGCCAAAACCTCAACTATTGCTACTAATACCACTACCACCACAAACTTGACTACTACTACCACTACAGAAACAATTAAACAGTGCAAGATAACCTACCCCCCTCCCCCCTCTTCCCACACAGACATACACGCATATTCATTTCCTCGACTTCAAATAACTCCCTTTTACGACGAAGAGTTAACACACACACACGCACAAAAAGAAAGCAATCGCGGAAAGTCGTGCATGAAAACAAAAACTCTCCGGCCAAAGACTCCCTCGATAAAAATGTAGACGAAGAGATTTGGCGCGCCGAGCCGAGCTGTCCGGGGAGACGAAGTTGTGAAGCGGGAAAACTGTGCGCGATAACACTAATAGAAGAGAGAGACGGATGCAGGGAGGATCAGGGCGAGGGGGGGAGGAAGAGGAGCTGGAGGAGGAAGGGGGAAGGGAAGTTAGCGGGAGAGAGGGAGGGAAGCTGGAGGTGACGGGAGGGAGGGACGCTGGAAGGGGAGAGGAGGGAGGGAGGCTGGAAAGAAGAGATGCTGGAGGAAGGAAGGGAGGGAGGGATGCTGGAGAGCGGGAAAAAGAGGGAGGGACGCTGGAAAGGGGGGAAAGGAGGAAAAGAGGCTGGGGTTTGGTGTACTGGGAGGGAGGGAAGCTGTAGGGAAGAATGTTGGGGGAGAGGAAGGCTGGGGGAGACTAGAGGGGGAAGGGAAGGAGAGAGGCTGAGGGTGGGAGGGAGGCTGAGGGAGGGAAGGGATGCTGGTTGGGGGAGGAAATGGAGATGACGAAATTTCTGATACAATGCTTTACAAAACTGGAGTGCGTGAGGCAAGGATGGCGGAGGAGGAAGAGGAAGAGGAAGAGGAAGAGGAGGAGCTTGTGTGCATGTAGAAGGAGAAGGAGGAAGAGAAGGAAGATGATGCTGGTAGTGCTACGAGTGAGGAAGAAAAGAAAATAGAGAAAAGGGGGAGGAGGAGAAGGAGAAGGAGGAGGAGGTAGAGGAATAAGAGAGAGCTATATTGTATGATTTCAAAAAAGTAGATAGATTTGGTGAAAGTGGATATAAGATAATACAGCGACAAAGAGGAGGAGAAGGAGAACAAGGAGGAGGAGGAGGACGACAACGACAACGAGGAGGAGAAGGAAGAAGAGGAGGAGGAGGAGAAACCTTTCAAACATGCGAGGAGAAAAGAGGATCGGCTTGAGAAGGGCGGCAGAGTGAAGCTTCCTTAGACTTGCTGATGACGACTCGACGACGAATGTGTAAATGTCACACTTGGGGGACGATGACGAAGACGATGACGATGACGATGACGATGACGAAGACGATGACGGTGACGATGACGAAAACGATGACGATGACGATGACGATGACGAAAACGAAAACGACAACGACAATGACAACGATGACGATGACAAAAACGATGACGATGACGAAAATGATGACGATGACGAAAACGATAACGACAACGATGACGATGACGAAAACGATAACGATAGCGATGACGATAAAACAACGATAAAACAGCAACAAGAGACGCAACACATTCACGTCTATAATAAACCATTACCGAAAACTTAACCCAAACCAAGAATACGAAAGAATAAAAAAAAAATTCTCCCACAAAAAAAAAACATAACAAATAATGTGTTCCAAGAGATTATGATAAATGGAAAAGTCGCTGTGTTTGGAAACGGATCATAAATTACTGTATAACTGATTGGTCATTTCCTGGTTATCCTCTCCCTCTCCCCCTCCCTCCCTCTCCTTCTCCCTCTCTCGGCGCCGCGGGGTCAGCCAGGGCGGGGCAGTATTAGGCCTAGAGTGCTGACGTAAGGCCCTAAAAGAGTATATATGGCTCCGAGATGCTGACACACAGGATTGAATGAGTGTGTGTGTGTGTGTGTGTGTGTGTGTGTGTGTGTGTGTGTGTGTGTGTGTGTGTGTGTGTGTGTGTGTGTGTGTGTGTGTATCTTACCTATATTGTTTGTTTTTTTCATTTATTTTCCTTTCTCTCTTTTCCTTCCTTCCTCCTCCACCATCTCTCTTCTTCCTTTTTCCTCTTCGTTTTTCTTCTTTACAACAAACAGCACCTCCTCCTCCTCCTCCTCCTCCTCCTCCTCCTCCTGTGTGGTTTATCTCTCTCTCTTTCATTGTTTTGGGGTTATTGTTTTTCCTTATATTGTTTGTTTTTCCTTCCTTCCTGCACCACCATCTCATCCCTTTTGCTCTTCGTCTTTCTTCTTTGCCACCCCCAACACCACCACCACCACCACCTCCTACTCTTCCTCCTCCCCCTCCTCCCCCTCCTCCTCCTCCTCCTCCTCCTCCTCCAGCAGCAGTGAGGGAGGTAAAGCTCTCCTCTCCACCAGGGGTATTAAGAAGATTACGGTTACCTGGCTGGCCAAACACTGCTGTTTGCCCGCACGCTTCCGTCCCTTCCCCCCTCCCCTTACTTCCTCCTTTTCTCCCTCTCCCTTCCTTCCCTTCCTCCCTCCATCCCTTCATCCCTTCCTCCTGATTCTCCTTCCTTCCCTCCCTTCCACTCTCCTTTCCCCTCTCTCTCCTCCCTTCCTTTCCTCTCTTCCTCCCTCGTTCCTTCCCTCTTTCTCCTCCCTCCCTGCTCTACCAGCGCTGCCAGTTGGAGGTGTGTATAACTCTCCTATTGTTAGCGTCAAGTGAGTGTGTGTGTGTGTGTGTGTGTGTGTGTGTGTGTGTGTGTGTGTGTGTGTGTGTGTGTGTGTGTGTGTGTGTGTGTGTGTGTGTGTGTGTGTGTTTATGCAGCGAAAGAAAAAAAATGGCCGAGTACATGACACACACACACACACACACACACACACACACACACACACACACACACACACACACACACACACACACACACACACACACACAAACAAACGGACAAACAAGCAAGAAAGAGGACGAAGAGGCGGAGAAAACAACGTCAATTAATTCCAGACTGTGCGAACGACGAATACAATGAATAAATTTCCGAATTAATAAGCATAATAAGCGGGATGAATACGTCATTAGTGGATACATGTGTTATGAATCGGCCGCCGCTGATGTTTGCTGTGTGAGTGATTAAGTGAATTATGCAACACTGGACGGCCGGCGATCATGGGCTGCCTCTGTCTCGCTCCTGTATCACGGACGGGGAATAGACGGTCGATAGGTGGGTAGATAAGTAGGTAGATAGGTAGGTAGGTAGGTTGGTAAGTAGGTAAGTCGACAGGACGGTATAAAGATAAGGTGGAAAATGTAAGGTAGGGAGAAATAAATAAAATAACAGAGAGAGAGAGAGAGAGAGAGTAATGGGCAGCGGGAGTGGCGGCAGACAAGGAGGTGGCCGCTGCAGGACACGGCCTCATCATCATCAAAGGAGCGAGAGCACCGGCAGGTAATTCCTTGGACGGAGCGGTGATCAAAGGGTCTCTCTCTCTCTCTCTCTCTCTCTCTCTCTCTCTCTCTCTCTCTCTCTCTCTCTCTCTCTCTCTCTCTCTCTCTCTCTCTCTCTCTCTCTCTCTCTCTCCTCATTTGACTTTTTCCTTTTTTCGAGTATATTTATTTTATTTTCAGTGTTTTTTTCATATATTTTCATCACAAACACACACACACACACACACACACACACACACACACACACACACACACTAACACTAACACTAACACTACTACAGCTACTTCCACCACCACTACAACAACCACAACAACAACCACTCCAACCACCATCTACCACCACAACATAACCACATCAAGAGGAGCTGTCATATAAACACGACTCAGCCCACGAAGACTTTAATTAGAATACAAATAATTTTCACAGCGACCTCTTATCACCAGTCCAGAGCCGTCCTTCCCTGAGGCCGCCGGGGTCTGGACGGGGGGCTACTGGAGGGGGGCTACGGGGGGCTGTGGGGAGGGTAGGATCAAGAGGGGGTAGGGGTGGTAAGTGGAGGCGCCCTATGGAATCATAATGAGCAATTTGTGCGTCTGGGTGAGGATGAGGCAGAGGAAGGAAGGTAAAGGAGAGGAGGTGAGGCTGAGGGCTGTTAGGACGGGACGGAGAATGGAGCTGAGATGGGATGCTGCAAGGAAGGAAGGAAGGAAGGAAGGAAGGGAGGGAGGAAGGAAGGAATGCAGGTAAGAAGGAGGTAAAAGAGGAAAGGTGAGGCTGAGGGCTGTTAGGACGGAACGGAGAATGGAGCCGAGATGGGATGCTGCGAGGAAGGAAGAAGAGATGGAATAAGGAAGGAAGGGAGGAAGGAAGGACGTGAAGAAGGAAGGAAGGTAGGTAGGTAGCACACACACACACACACACACACACACACACACACACAAGCACCATCCCACTTTTCCAAGGCGCACAAGAGAGAGCGAGAGAGCGAGAGAGGAAAGAAGAGAGGGAGTGAAGAAGGAAAAGAGTAAATGTCGGAGTGCAGAGTGGCTGTCCTCTCTCTTCTTTCCATCTCTCCAGTCCCTCTCTCCCTCCTTCTCTCCTTCTCCCCCTCTCACCCCCCCTCACCAGTCCATCTTCTTCGTCTTTTCTTTACCTTAATTTATTCTTTCTCGCGAAAAATAGTCGAAGCTCTCGCGCACCGGGGTCCTGGAGTCTCTCTCAAAAACAAACCCAGGCACAGAGAGCTCCTTCCAGCGGGTCTCAGGGATACCAAAACGACCTCTAACGCCCCGAATCGCATAGCACTGTCTTGCCCACGCCTCACACTATGCCTCCATCGAAGACTGTCAAACATAACACCGCGAGGAGGAGGAGGGGGAGAGGAGACCAGGAGGAGGGTGGGTCTGCAGAAGGGAAGAAACAGAAGCGCAGATCGGGAGTTATGGGATCGTGTCACCTTCTCTCCATCTTGAAAGACAAATGCAGCGCGTCTCATCCCCACGTCCTATTGGCTAGCACACAACAACGAGACGGCCGCTGATTGGCTGGCGCTTGTTGCGGTGGTTCTGATTTCATATCGAGAGAGAACGAGAAAGCGAGAACGAGAACGAGAACGAGAGCGAGAGAGAGAGAGAGAGAGAGAGAGAGAGAGAGAGAGAGAGAGAGAGGAAATATTACAAAGCTTTGGATATTATGAGACTTCTATTTCCTTTCATCTCCTCTTCATTCTCGCCTCCTGCCAGCCCTCACCTCAAACTTTTTCCTTGCGTTTTATATTTTCCTGGCAATAAGGGAAGGAAGGAAGGAAGGAAGGAAAGGTGAAATAAAATAAGGAAGGAAAGGGAGCAAGGAAGGAAGGAAGGAAGGAAAGATGAAAAGAAAGAAAGAAGGAAGAAAGGAAGGAAGGAAGGAAGGAAGGAAGGAAGGAAAGAAGGAAGGAAAAGTTAAAGGAAAGAAGGAAGGAAAGATGAAAGGAAGAAAGGAAGGAAGGATGGAAGCAAGGAAGGAAGGAAAAATGAAAGGAAAGAAGGAAGGAATGGAAGGAAGGAAGGAAGGAAGGAAGGAAGGAAACAACGAAGGAAAGAAAGAAAGCACGAAGGAAGGAATAAGGGAGCAGATGAATGAAAGAGAGAAGAAGAGAAGAAAGGAGGGAGGGAAGGAAAGATGACAACAAAGGAAGGGAGAGAGGAAAGCACGATTGAGGTCATAGAGGAAGATAGGAAAAAAGTAAAGTGAGAAGGAAGGAAGGAAGGAAGGAGATTGGAAGAGAAAATTGGGAGAGTTTGGAAAAGTTGAAGAGAATGATTTACTGCTACAACTGCTACGCTACTACTACTACTACTACTACTACTACTACTACTACTACTACTACTACTACTACTACTACTACTACTACTAGACCGACCTATCTCCCCCCTTCCCCCTCCCTTCACTCACACAGAAAAGAAGATAGTGAGGAAATAAGGAAGGGAAGGAAGGAGGGATGGAAAGAAAGCAAAACGGAAGGAAATATTGAAGGAAAGAAGGAAATGTAGAAGGAAAGAAGGAAGAAAAGAAGGAAAAAGGAATAAAAATGTGACAAAAATATATGAGAAAGAAAAGGAGAAGAGGGATTTCGGAAACGGATATCAGCGAATGGAGGAAAAGAAGAGGAAAAAATGAATGGAGAAAGAAGGATATTTTGGAATTCTGTAAAATCAGATAAGATAGTCTCTCTCTCTCTCTCTCTCTCTCTCTCTCTCTCTCTCTCTCTCTCTCTCTCTCTCTCTCTCTCTCTCTCTCTCTGGCAGGTTACTGAGAGCATCCACCTCCTCCTCCTCCTCCTCCTCCTCCTCCTCCTCCTCCTCCTCCTCCGTCTCTTATTACACCTCTCTTCCTCTTCCTCCTCTTTTCACCTCCATCATGACGAGTTGAGGGCAAATGTGTGAACCACCTCTCTCCTCCTCCTCCTCTTCCTCCTCGTATAAACCTCGGCCGCCATTATCGCCCAACAACAATGCAAGCTAATAATCTTTGGTGAAATGCCTCTTTCATATATTCCGCCCTTTGTGAAGCAAATGCGGAAGGCAAATGATCCAGAATGCCTTTTGTCGGGCGTTCTGCTGCAGATTATCGGTTTGTCGCAAATTTCCTACCCCCCACCCCCACCCCCCCACCCCGCTGCCTTAGTCTATCTCTCTAACCCCATTTGCTCCATCCTCCCTTCCCCTTTCCTTTCTTTCTCTCTCGCTCTCGCTCTCTCTCTCTCTCGCTCTCGCTCGCTCTCTCTTTTCCGGTCATTTTAACTCTCTATGTCCCATCAATGTCACTCCCGTCTCTGTCTCTTTCCTTCTTTCCTTCTTCTCCTTTCTTCCTTTTTCCTTCTTTCCTTCTTTCCACCTTCTCCTCCTCCTCTTTCTCGCTCTCTCTTTCAGTCGTTTTATCCCTTCTTTACCGTATCTATGCTATCTCTAGTGTTTTCTTTCTTTATCTCTTTCTAGTTCTTCTTCTTCTTCTCCTACTCTCTTCTTCTCTCTCTTCCAGTTGTTCTATTCCCCTTCTTTATCCTGTCATCTACTCCATCTTCTGTTCTCTTCAGTTCTCGTCCTCGTTTTCCTCCTCCTCCTCTTCCCCCTCCTCTTTCCCTTTCTCGTCTCTCCTTCCTGTCACTCTTATTCTTCCATATCTCATCAATGCCATCTCTTCAGTTCACTTCCTTCCTATAATTTTAGAGTTGCTTCTCCTTTTCCTCCTCCTCTCTTCCTCTTCTCTTCCTTTATTTTATTTTCATCTCGTCTGTTTCAACTTTACTCTTGTGTCTTCCCGTTTTCTTTCTTGCCTACCTTGTTGTCACGTTTTCTTTCTCTAATTTCCACATCATTTAGTAATCTGTTTTGCTTCCTCCTCCCATCTTCTTTTCTTTCTTTCTCTTTCTTTTCTTTGTCCTATTTTCATTATTCCTTTCGTTCCTTTCATTTTGCTCTCTAAGTCCTTCTCCTCCTTCTCTTTCTCTTCCTTCTCTTCCTCCTCCTATTCACTCTCATCCTTCAAAAATCTACCAATATCATTCCTACGGTTCATCTCATTCTCCCTCTTCTCTTTTCCCATTTTCCTGTTTGTCTTTTCCTATTTTCTTTCCTTTCTTGTGGCTGTGTTTTCTTGTGGCTGTTTTCGTTTTCTATTTCCAAATCATTCCATCACCTGTTTTTCTTCCCATCTTCTCTCTCCTTTCCTTCTTCAGGTCATTCCTCTAAGTCCTATTTATAGCATTCCTCTTGTCCCTTTCCTTTCTCTCTCTAAGTCCTCTTCCTCCTCCTCCTCCTCCTCTTTCTCTTCCTTCTCTTCTCTTCCTCCTCCCATTCACTCATATCCTTTGAAAATCTATCAATATCATTCCTATCCATTTCCTTTCGCTCTCTCTAGTCCTCCTCCTCCTCCTCCTCTTTCTCTTCTTTCTCTTTTCGTCCATAACCTCTCATTCCTCCTGTTCCCATTTCTCCTTCTCTTCTTTCTTCTATTCCTACTTTCAGCTTTGTATGTTCCCACTCTTTCTCTTTTCGTGGTTCCGTTTTCTCTTCCTATTTTCACATAATTCCATCAGCTGTTTTTCTTCTCATTTTCTCTACTTTCTCTCTCCCCAGGTCATTCCTCCATCGTCTTCCATTCACCTTACTCTCAAGTGACATCTCTCTCTCCTTCCTCCTTCCTTTGACTCACTCTCTCCTTATCTCCTCCTCCTTTCCCTCTCCTTCTCCCTGTTATTTTCTCCCTCGTTTGCTATGCTTGCTACCTCCTCCCTCTCCTTCCCTTCCCTTCCTCCCCTCGTTCCGTGCATCCTCCAGGAACTGATGACCCTCCAGCGGTGATTACAGAAGGATAAATGACCGGGGCTGTAAATGATTCGTTGGCAAGGTCTTCTTTTTCGCTCTCTTTCTTTATTTTCTTTCTCTTTAATCTATGTCTGTCTATCTATGGCTTTCTTTCTTTTTTAAGCTCCACTCTCTATCTATAATGACCAAGGGTGTAAGGGATTCGTTGGTAAGGTTTTCTTTTTCTCTGTTTTTTTCTTTATTTTCTTTCTCTTTAATCTATCTCTCTGATCTATCTATGGCTTTTTTTCAGCTTTCTATCTATCTTTCTATCTATCTATATATCTATCCTTTCTACTTTTATCTATTTCTCTTTTTTTTCTTTATTTTCTTCTCCTTCATCTCTGTCTATCTATCTTTCCTTTTTCATACTCTCTATCGGTCTATCTTTCTCTATCCTTCTTTCGCTTAATTTGCCTATCTATCTACTCATCAATCTATCTCCATATTTATTCAACTGTCCGTCTGTCCATTGATCTATCTAGGTATTTTTTTCCTATTTATCTATCAGTTTCTATTAATTTATCTATCTTGCTAATCATTTTTCGATATTGCTGTCACTAATTCTATCCGTTTATCTATTTCCTTCTCCTTAGTCTCTCTTTCTATTTTCTTCGTTTTCCACTATCTCTTTTTTCTTTGCTTCTTCATTCTTAATCTTTCTCTTCCTCTTCTTCGTTTTCCTCCTCTTCCTCTTCGTCCTTCTCTTCCTCCTCTTCCTAATTGCCCTTGCCCTCATTCTCTTCCTCTGTCTCCTCTTCCTTTTCCATTTACACACACACACACACACACACACACACACACACACACACACACACACACACACACACACACACACACACACATATCTATCTTTCTATCTATCTATCTATCTATCCGTCCCATGTCCGTGCAATATTTTTTCGCATGTTTCTTTTCATTTCCTTTCCTTTCCTTTGCCTCCTACCCCGTGTCCTCCTCTCCCCCCCTTCCCCCACCACCTTAGACATCCATTACCCCGTGTGCCGCCTCCCCTGGGCTCCATGACGCCTCCCCCCACCCCCCCCCCACCCCCAGGCATATAGTTATAGTGTTAATCCGTGTTCATATTCACTTGTATTTATGTTTATGTATATTTGTATTTCTCTTTATGTTTGTCGTGTTTTTCGCAAGTCTGGCAGCTTAGTCTAACACACACACACACACACAGACACACACACAGAGGCAAGCACGCACACACACACACTCAACGCCCAACGGAGAAGCTTACTCACACAAAGCTCGCTATAATAAGTGTGTGTGTGTGTGTGTGTGTGTGTGTGTGTGTGTGTGTGTAATTGGTAAAGGAAAAGGAATAAAGAGGAAGAGGAGGAAAATGAGGACGAGGACAAGGAGGAAGAGACGGAAGAGGAGGAAGAGGAGGAAAAGGAGGAGGAGGAAGAGACGGAAGAGGAGGAAGAGGAAGACGAGGAAAACGATAACAAAGGAGAAGAGGACGACGAAGCAAATAAAAAAAAAGATAAACGGGAAAAAGACAGAAGGAGAAAGAGATACGAATTAAACAGAGGAGGAAGCAACAGAAGGAAGAGAAAGACGAGCAAGAGGAGGAGGAGGAAGAGAAGCAAGAAGAGCAAGAGAAGGAGGAGGAGGAAAGAGAAAGGTGCATAATGAGGGCAGTAATAAGATAAGCAAATAATGACCACGACAATAACTTAATCAGAGTGTTGAGAGCCGAGCAGAAGCGATGTTGACTTGTCTAATTGGTTACGGAGGCGGGGAGGGAGAGAGGGAGGGAGAGGGAAGGAAGGAAGGGAAAGGATGATAAGAAGCAAGAGGATTGAGAAAGGGAAGCAGGACAGATGAAGAATTAAGAAGCAGGATTAAGGAGACAAAAGAGGTGAATGCATAGATGTGAGAAAAAGGAAATAAAGGAGGAAGGAGAGAAATAGGAAGGAAAGGGAAAAAGGAAGAAAGAAGCAAGATAAATGAAAAATGGAAGGAGAACAGATGGAGAATTAAGAAGCAGGATTAAAACGACGAAAGAGATGAAAGTATAGATGTGAGAAAAAGGAAATAAAGGAGGAAAGGAGGAATGAGAGAAGGGAGAAAAGGAAGAAAGAAGCAAGATAAATGAAAAATAGAAGCAGAACAGATGAAAAATTAAGAAAATGGTTTAAGAAGACGAAAGAGATGAATGTATAGAAATGAGAAAAAAGGAAATGAGGAAAGAGATGATTCAGGAAGATACGACAAGGGGGAAAACAAAAAGCAGGAAGATAGAAAAGGGATAGATGGACAGATGAGGAATGAGGAAGCAGGATGAAGAATGTGGAAGATGTTAGATGTTAGAAAAAGAAAATAAGGGAGGAGGAAAGGAGGAAGGAAAGGAGAAAGAAGAAAGATGAATGATAATGGGAAGAAGGATGGATGAGGGGATAAGGAAGCAGGATTAGGAAGATGGAAAAGATGAATCTGTAGTGTAAGAAAAATAATTATGAAGTGAATGAAAGAAAATAAATGAAAATGAAAAAAAATAAACTAAATTAAACCATGAAACAGTTAACGAAACACATATTACTAAAATGAAGGAATGACGAAATAATAAGAATAAGAAACTACGAAAACGAGAAGGTTGAAAAAAAAACGAAGAAAGAAGAAAATCAATATATATAAGAGGAAGAAAAATATATCCGTTAACTCACACTCACACACACACACACACACACACACACACACACACACACACACACGTACGGTACCTGTTTCGCCTGTTTGCTAGGCACGTCAGAATCGTAAGTAATGAGTTGGCAAATATTTCCTCTCTGAACATAACCAGAAGTAAGTGTTTGTCGGTCATTTCAATCAGGCAACTAATTATTTTTATATTTGCCGAGGGAGTTTTTACCTGAGGGGAGGAAGGGCGAGGAGAAGGAGAGAGGGAAAGTAAATGAGGAAAAGGAGAAGTAGGAAAGAGGAAAGGAGAAAGTCAGGAAGGAAAGGAGGCGAGGAGGATAGATAAGGTGGAGAAAGAAGGAAAGTTAACGGGAGAGAGGGAGAAATAGAGGTAAGAAGCAAGAGAGGAGAGGTAAGGGAAAGAGAAAGGTATGAGAGAGAAGACGAAAAAGGGGAAGAAAAAGAGGAATTAACAGTTAACTAGACTATGAACAACTATGAGATAAGGAAAGTAAAAGGAAGGAAAGGAGAAATAGAGGAAGGAAGTAAGAGAGGAGAGGTAAGGATAGGAAAGAGGGTGAAGGAGAAAAAGACAAGAAATAAAACGAATGAAAAAAGACGAAATTAAGGAGATAGAGAAGACAAAAAGCGAAGAAGAAAAAGAGGAATGAACGCTTAACTAGACTATGAAAATTGACATAGATAAAAAGAGAAAAAAATAGACATATACATACTGAATGATGAGAGATAAAATGAACATATAAACTGATACCACTAAACAGATAACCATAGACAGATATAGATAGATACATAGATAGATAGATAGATAGATAGATAGATAGATAGATAGAGAATAGCATAAGGAAAGAAAGCTAAATATCTCAAGTTAAATTCAGAGAGAGAGAGAGAGACCAGAGTAAAAGAAGATAAGATGAAAGGAAGGGAGAGGAAGGGAAGGGGAAGGGCGGACGGAAGGAAGGAAGGGAGGAGGAGAAGGAGGAGAAGGAGGAGGAGGGAGGAGAGGAAGGCTGAAGGGGATAACAAGGATGGAAGAGGCTCGGAGCTTCGGGGTAAATTTAATTATCAGTAATTTTTCATTCTCTCTTCTTTCCAAAAATACCAAACTACCGTTCCCTACCCCAGGACATCTTCCCTCCTCTCTCCCCGTCCTTTCCTTCCTCTATTCCTTCCTTCCTTCCTTCCTGTTCTTCAATTTTTCTTTCCTTCTCAACTGATATAAAAATTCGACCCTTCTCTCTCTTTCTCTCCCTCTTTCTCTTGCTTTTTTTTCTTCCTTCTTTCCTTCCTCTTCTTCCATTTTTCTTTCCTTCAAAATTTATAAAAAAAAATCGACCCTGCTCTCTCTCTCTCTCTCTCTCTCTCTCTCTCTCTCTCTCTCTCTCTCTCTCTCTCTCTCTCTCTCTCTCTCTCTCTCTCTCTCTCTCTCTCTCTCTCTCTCTCTCTCTCTCTCTCTCTCTCTCTCTCTCTCTCTCTCTCTCTCCTTCTTTCATTCTAAATCGCTTTCCTTTCTTCTTTCATTCCTTCCTTTTTTTCTTTTTCCTTCTCCCTCTCTATAAACATTCCCCTCATACTTTTCTCCTCCCTTTAAAATAAGTCTCCGTTCTATCCCTCCCTCCCCTTTCTCTCTCTCCCTCTTCCTCCCTCTTTCATTCGGCATCGTTTTCACATCATTCTCTTCCCCTCCATTTCCCTTTATGCATTCCCGAAATCCCCTTCTTTCCACTATCCCCAATATCTCCTCTTTTTTTTTTTTTTGCAGTTTGCCTTACTCCTCGTTCTCCCCTCCCCATACACATATATACACCTGTCCCCCCTGTCTGCCAATACAACAAAAAACGGAGGGAGGGGAAGAGGAAAGGAGAGCAGAGAGGAGAGAGAGAGAGAGAGAGAGAGAGAGAGAGAGAGAGTATAAAGGGGATGGAGAGAAAGAGGATGACGGGAGATGAGAAATGAGAAAAGGAAGGAGGGAACTAGGGAGGCTGTGGAGGAGCGAGGAAGATGGAGGAGGAGGAGGAGGAGAAGTGGAGAAGAAATATCAGGTCTTATTGTACGTCACTCCGCATTGTCTCCTCTCGCCTGGACGCACACGCACACGCACACACACACACACACACACACTCCTGGGTTTGACGGAGATGAGCTCGCCGGATTTTAGGAGAGGGAGAGGAGGACATTGACCACCACCACCACGACCACCACCACCACCACGACCACCACCACCACCACGAAGGAGGAAGAGTGACCACGAGGGACAGTGTACGAAGGTGTGGTTTTGACAGTCGAGTCTTTCCCTTTGACTGGTCGTGACGGGAGCTCTTTCGACGCGACTGACGCTGACAGGAGTCCTCTCAGCCTGACTTATTGGAACTGAAGCACTCCCAGTCTGACTTAGGGCTGCAGGAACACTCTTGAACTGATCGGTGGTGACTTGCATACCCATAGGTCAAGATAGGGTGACTGGAATGTTCTTTGTCTTAGGGCTGCTGGAACACTCTTGAACCGACTCATAGGACTTGCATACCTTTAGATTAATCAAATATACGGTAATAGGAATATTCTTAAGGCTACAGAAATTCACATAAGCTTACTTAGTGATATGTATACCTGTAGACTGAGATATGGCCGCGGGAATGCTCTTACGAATACGAAAGCACTCTTATACTGACTGAGAGTGGCTCGCATGCCCTTAATAGAAGATATGATCACAAGGATAATGTTAGGGCGAATAAACTACACATTTCAAGAGGAGTGAATCAGGACACCTCTCCACCCGAAATTGACCTCTCCTTTGGCTACTCTTTACTCTTTACTTTTGTGGGAGCGGCGAGAAGCGGGCTTTTCTTGTACTCTTTTTGTTGCCCTTGAGCCGTATCCTTTGATGTAAAAAAAATAAAAAATAAAAATAAACCGATTCTTAGTGATTTGCATACCCTAAAACAAGTTACAGAAATACACTTTGCAATAGTTACATAACCTATAATTGATTGCTCTTTCGGCCACCTCTTCCGATTCTTTACAGGAGCAGCGAGTAGCGGGCTTTTTTTCATTGTTGTTTCCTTTTTTTTTGTGCCCTTATGCTGTCTCCTTTGCTGTAAAAAAAAAAGGCTGGAATACCACTCACCTCACCTTACCTGACTTAAATCGCCCCAAAACTCTGTGGGTATGAAATCAACAAAGACAGAAACCTCTTTTTTTTTTTTAAAGCAGAGGAGTCAGTTCAAGGGCATAAAAAAACGTTACAAATGTGGAAAAAAGCCCGCTACTCATTGCTCATGTAAAGAGTTAGAGGAGTGGCCGAAAGATAGGTCAGTTTCGGGAGGAGAGGTGCCCTGATACCATTTGCATTTTTTCTCGCATATTCTCTTTAGATATTTTAAAAAGTCTCTGTTCATCAGTACGCTTGTTTAAAAAGCCTCTCGTAGAAGTTGGTGGGCTTTTCATGGACTGTTTTGCGATCCTAGTGAGGGTTTTACATGACCTCTCCACCTTGAGCGAAAAAAAAAAACATGAAAACTCGGTTAATCCTCTCTGTGGATACCAAGGAAGATGAGAAGAGGAGTGAAAAAGAATGAAAACAAGGAAGAGGAAGAGGAGTAAGGGAATGGTAGAGGAGAGGAGAGGAGGAGGATAATGGGAGAGGTAGGAAGAATGTTTAAAAATATGAACCAAAATGTGAAAGTGACTGAAATATCTTTGGAATATGACAAAATGACTCATAAAACATCACTGCAAAGTTAATGAAGCCGACTAATGGATTCTGGGAGTCTGAAAACCGACGGAAAAGAGAAACAACTCGAAACCAAACTCAGAGGAAATCGACAACGTTCTCAGTTCTCGAAACCACCCGGAAAAAAAAACCAAGTAAATACGAAATGCGCGCGTCTCTTAATTCTTCTGGACGAGACAAACAACAGACCAACATTAACCGATCAGAGAGACAAACAGACTGCCTGATTGAAGTACTAGTGGGGCGGCTGCATAATGCTCAAAGGAGATTATCAGTTTCCCCTAAAATGTGCTGAAAACGGACTGTTGAGCTTGAGCTGGGATTTGGCTGTTCTCTCTCTCTCTCTCTCTCTCTCTCTCTCTCTCTCTCTCTCTCTCTCTTTACCTCTCCTCCCCTCCCCTCTCATCTATCTATCTATCTATCTATCTATCTATCAATCCACCTCTCTTTCCCTCTCTCTCGTGGGTCTGGACGCTAGAAAACTTAACGATAAATTACTTGGACGAGCCTGAAACAACATTAGGCCGAACGCTGGGTGGAGGTGAGTTAGTTTAATGTCGCCACGCTCAGCAGTTTGGGCTAAGAGATCGGAACTAGCCCACCACCCCGTCCACCCAGCCTCCCATACGTGTCTAGTCCCTATTCGTGTGTCCGTGTGTGTGTTTCTGTCTATGTCTCTGTCTGTGTCTCTGTCTGTGTTCCGTCTACCCAGTCTCCCATTCGTGCCCCGTTCCTCTCTCTGTCTGTCTCTGTACCTGTGTCTGTCAGTATCTCTATATGGCTGTTTCTCTCTCTCTCTCTCTCTCTCTCGCTCTCTCTCTCTCTCTCTCTCTCTCTCTCTCTCTCTCTCTCTCTCTCTCTCTCTCTCTCTCTCTCTCATTCACTTTCTCTCTATTTTCTTCTCTTCTATCATGTTTTTTTACTCTTTTTCCCTCGTTCCTTTTCTTCTTCCTCTCTTCTCAAGCTGTTTTTTTTTCTATCTCTTTTTCCTCCTCTCCTCTCCTCTCCTTTTCCTTTCTTTCCTCTCCTCACGTCTCCCGGTTTTCTTCCTCTTCTCTCTTCTCATCTCTTCTCTCCTCTCCTTACACATCCACCTCTTCTTCCTCCCTCACCCATTATCCTCCTCCTCCTCTTCTCTCCTCTACCATTCCCTTATTCCTCTTTCTTTTCCTTGTTCTCATTTTCTTTCTCTCCTCTTCTCATCTTCCTTGGTATCCTTTTCCTTCCTCTCCCCTCCGTTTCCTTTCTCCTCTCCTTTCCTTTATTCTCTCACTTCTTCACCCATCCACCTCTTCTATTTGCCTCTCACACCCACTTCCTCCCCCTCTTCCTCTTCCTCTTCCTCCCCCTTCTACTTTCAACACTCATCATCTCTCTCTCTCTCTCTCTCTCTCTCTCTCTCTCTCTCTCTCTCTCTCTCTCTCTCTCTCTCTCTCTCTCTCTCTCTCTCTCTCTCTCTCTCTCTCTCTCTCTCTCTCTCTCTCTCTCTCTCTCTCTCTCTCTCTCTCTCTCTCTCTCTCTCTCTCTCTCTCTCTCTCTCTCTCTCTCTCTCTCTCTCTCTCTCTCTCTCTCTCTCTCTCTCTCTCTCTCTCTCTCTCTCTCTCTCTCTCTCTCTCTCTCTCTCTCTCTCTCTCTCTCTCTCTCTCTCTCTCTCTCTCTCTCTCTCTCTCTCTCTCTCGCACGGTGGTATTTTTTATCATTTTACTATCCTCCTCCTCCTTCTAGCCCCCCTTCCTACTCCTCCCCCTCCTCCTCCTCCTCCTCCTCCTTACATCCGAATTCCTTACCGGCTGATTTATTGTATTTTTCCTTCGTCAGTGGAGTTGGAGCCCTGCCTAGTGGAAGAGAGCGAGAGAGAATGGGGATAGGGTACAAGGAGGGGCCGGACGGAAGAGAGGGAGGTGAGGGAAATGAATGGGATGGGAGAGAGAGGGAGAGAGAGAGAGAGGGGAGAGAGGGCAGCTTGGTAGGGAGGAGGTCGGGGGAGAGAGGGAGAGAGGGAGAAGCAGAGGGAAGAGCGGAGAGGAAGAGAAGGAGGAAATCGTAATAGGATGCCTGGCTTGTTAATCTTCCTCCATGAGATAGGAATGGAAGGAAAAACAACTCCTATCCACCATCACTACCACAACCACCACCACCACCACCACCTCCACTGCTACCAAAACCCACATCACTCACACTTCACAGTTTCTCGCCTCAACTTCATTCGGCGCTTCATATTGTTATCCCTTTTTTTCGGTGTTCCTGATTAGCATATATTATACATTCACAATTACCGAAGCTGATTTGCATAATATTGATGTCAGTTTGTAGTTAATGTTGTACGCGGGCTAAAATACATGCATCGTAATTTTCAATGGGACATAATGACCGTGTTCTCATCATAATTACGCCTGTGTAGAGAGACCGAGGACGAGGTGGATAGAGAGATACAGATAGATAGATAGATAAAAGAATAGAGATAACACATATACACAATGGATGGGAAATATATTAAAAGCAGAGAAGACGAAAAAAATATATAAATACAGTGAAAATGGATGAAAAAAGGTATGGGAGAGAAAAAAAAAGATGAAAGGTGGATTAATGATAAAAAAGGAAAAAAATGATCTGAGTTATGGAGGGAAGAAGCAGAAAGGATGAGGAGGAAAGGGAAAAAAACTAAGTATGATAAAAGCATAGGAGAATTAAGACTAGAAGAAGGAATAGGTGAGGACATAAAAAAAGAGAAATAAATAAAAAGAACGAAGAGGAAGAGTTATAGGAGGAAGAAGAAGAGAGAGAGAGAGAGAGAGAGAGAGAGAGAGAGAGAGAGAGAGAGAGAGAGAGAGAGAGAGAGAGAGAGAGAGAGAGAGAGAGAGAGTCAATTTATCCCCCCCATCGTGTTAGTTAGTGCGTTCGTTTGTACAGGACCAGGAAATGAGTATGCGAGGGTAATTTGTTGGAGGGGAATGGAGGGGCAGCGAATTAATTTTTTTACTCTCCTCTCTCTCTGTGTGTGTGTTTTTTAATCGAGGAAAAGTTTGGCAATTCATTCAAAGCGGACGAAAATAATAGAGAGAAAAAAGAGACCCACTTCAGGGGCGGCGGCGGCGGCGGACGAGTGAAAATCAACAGAAACTCTCCGGCTTTGGCAATAGTGGAAAAGTTGGCGGAAAAAGAGGAGAAAAATTTACATTGGGAAAATAGTGATGATGGTAAGAATAATAGTGATAAAGAAGGGTAATGATGATGAAAACGATGATGATGATGGTAATTCCAGGTTTTGTCAATAGTGGAAAAGTTGACGGGAGAAAATAGAGGGGAGAAAAATACACAATGGGAAAATAGTGATAATAGAAGGAATACTAGTGATAAAGAAGGGTAATGATAATGAAAATGATGATGATGATGATGATAGTAATTCCAGGTTTTGGCAATAGTGGAAATAATAGAAATAAGAGAAAAAGAAAATACTACATAATAACAGAATATGAACTAAATAATAATGTTAAAAATAATAATAATTCCACTTTTAGAGTCAAAACACTTTCCCAGCCTAACGCAATTACAAAAAAAAAATGAAAAAACAACAAAATAAACCAAGATGAAGAACAGAAATAAAAATGACAAACAAGGAAAAAAGGAAAAAAATAACAGTATCCAAAAAAAAATATATATACATAAACAAAAGTCGAGAAAGATGAACGAAGATGAACAGCAGGAAAGCAAATGATAAACGAGAGAGAAAAAAGAAAATACCACAAAAACAACAATAAAAAAAAAATAGACGCTTGAATCGCCAGTTTGATCTACGTCATTTATACATTATTCACACCTCGCCATTTTCTTCCTTTCTTTCTCCCTCCCTCCATCCCTCCCTTCTCTCTCCTATTCATCTTCGTTACTTTCTATTTCCTCATCTGTCTCCTTTACGCCCCATCTTTACCCACCCTCCTCTTTTTTTTCCCATTCCCCCTTCGTGCTACGCTTCGTATATTTTCACTTCTATTTCTTTTTTCTCTCTTTCGTTTCTATCTTCCTTTCTTTCTCTGTCGATGCGCCATTCTTCTCCCTTACTGCCAATCCTCACTACCACACACCTTTTACCTTTACCTGTAAGTCCTGCAATAAATATTTTCTCTACTATTTTTTTTCTTTTTCTCTTCCTTTTTTTCTCGTTCTTTTTCAGTCGGTCTTTCCTTTCTATCCACGTTTCTTGGTATTTATTTAGCACACGTAACATTTCGTATAGTTTTTTTCTTTTTATTTTCTTTTTCTCTTCTTCGTTTTCCTTTCTCTCATATTTTTTCTCTCTTTGTTGTTGTTTTTCTTCTTTTCTATCCGCATTCCTTATTCGTCTTTGTCAGTCATTTCGTTTCTCATCCAGTTTTTTCTTCTTTTTTATTTCCCTCTTTCTTTCTCTTCTTCCTCCTTCTCACTTTCTCTTCAGTCGTTCCTTATTTTCTGTCCACTCCTTCTTTGTTTATCACACACATACTACGTTTTCTTCAGCGTTGTCTTCCTATCTACTGTTTCTCTTTTTTTTTTGTCTATCCCATTTTCTTCCTTTAACTATCTAACCATCTTTATCTACGTTATCCCCTTTTCTTATTCAATTTTCTTCTCCCTTCTACGCTTCTTTACCTTTCTTCTTTCTTTTGTTTTCCTTCTATCCCTTTCTTATTTCTATATTATATTTTTTGTCATTCACTATCCATTAATACCTGATATACATACTTCTCTACCTCCTCTTCTCTCCTTTCTTCTCGTTTTTATCTCTCTTCTTTTCTCTTTCTTTTCTTGTCCATTTATCTTTTCTATATCATTTCTCTGTTTATCGTTTTTACATAACATTTTTTTCTTTCTCTTTTTTCTTTTCCTTTTTCCCTGTTATCCACACTTCTCTATCTACCTTTCCTCCTTTTTACGCATTTTTACTCCTTATCTTTTCTCTATCTTTTTTTCCCTCTATTTATCTTTTTTGTATCATATTTTCTACCAGTTGTAACCCTTTTTATTATCTACTATATACTATTCCTCCTCTATTTAGTCCTTTCTATCTTTCCCTCCCCTCTATCTAGCTTTTCTTCCTATTTTTTTCTCTATCCCTATTTTATACTTCATATTTTCCTCAATTTCCAACCTTGCCTTCCCTATTACAAGCTCTTCCACCTCCATTGTCCTCCTCTTTCTTCTCTTCTTTGCCTCCCTTCTTCTCTATGTCTGTTTTTTCTCTACACTCTTACTTTCTACATCATTTTTTCCTCCATATCCTACTTTCCTTACCCTTCCTCCCTTCCTTCCTTCCTTTATTCTTCTTTCTCCTACTCTTCTTTATCTCTTTTTTCTTTTTTTCCTTTCCATTTACTTTATACATCATTTTTTCCTCCATATCCTACTTTCCTTACCCTCCCTTCCTCCTCCCTTCCTTCCTTCCTTCCTTCTTCTTTTTCCTACTCTCTCTTTTTTTTCTGTTTTTTTTCTTTCTCCATTTATTTTCCTTCCTTCCTTCTTCTTTCTCCTACTCTTCTTTATCTCTCATTTTCTGTTTTTTCATCTCTCCATTTACTTTCTACACCAATATTTTCCTCCATTTCCTATATTTTCTTACCTACCACACACTCCCACCTCCATTCTACCCTCTCTACCTCCGAGCCTTACCCTCCCTCCCATCCTCACTTCCCTTCCTTCCCTCCATCTCCCTCCTTCACCAACAGGACAAACAGAAATCACACATGCAAATACAGAGTGACAGGCGTGAAGTAACTCTCCCTCGTCTTCTTTGCCCATCATTTGTCCGTCTCTTCTTATGCAAATGAGGCAACAGTGGTGCCACCTGTCGGCCGCTCCCCCAACTCCACCCTTGGCACCGCTGCGGCCCACCACGAGAGAGAGTTATCCTGAAGACGAATTCCCACCTAATAGCTCCTGTGAGTGTTGGCAACGGTGCCGAGGAGTCGAGGGAAAGGAAAAGGAAAAATAAAAGGAAAAGATGGATGGATAGAGGGATGGAGGGAAGGAGAGGTTGGAAGAAAGAGATAGATGGAAAGATGAGGAAAGTAGGAACAAGGAATGAATGGATGGATGGATGAATGAGGTGAAAATAGAGAAGGAGAAGGAAATGATGAGTGGATGAATGGAAGGAAGGAAGAAAGGGAGGGATGGATGGATTGGGATAAAATATAAAGAAGAAAGGAAGGAATATGTGAATGAAAGGAGGAAGAATGGAAGGAAGGAAGGATGTAAGGAGAAGGAGGAGGAAGAGGACGAGGAAGACTGTTTAAGATGAAGACGAAAATGAAGAACAAGAACATAAACAAACAAAAAAAAATCAGGCAAAAACGAGAACAAAAAAAACAAGACCAAAAAACAAGGACAAGAAAATGAAAAACCCAAACAAGAAGAAAAAAACCGAGAACGAAAACAAAAACAAGAAAAAAGAAAATGAAAAAGAAAAACAGAAAAAAAGATGTTGAGGAATGACGTATGATGATAAAGACGGTGGTGAAGGAGGAAGAAAAACAGGAAGAAGAGGAGGAGGAGGAGGAGGAGGAGGAGGAGGAGGAGGAGGAGGAGGAGAGGTGTTGTCGGGCTCTCGTTTTCTCATTCACCACATCTGTCACAATATCTCATCACATATACATCAACGGATTCCAGCCACGCCCATTCCTCTTCCTCTTCCTCCTCCTCTTCTTCCTCCTTTTCTTTCCTCTCATCTTTTTTTTTCCTCCTCCTCCTCCTTCTCCTTCTCCTGGTCTCTCCTTTCTCTTCTCTCAGCATCCTTCCTTTCTTTACTCTCCTTTTCCAAGCAAAATGTAATCAATCTCTCCATTTTTCTTCCTATTTCACACGCACACGCACACACACACACACACACACACACACACACACACACACACACACACACATCGAGCCAAGATCTCATTGAAATTTATGAGGCGGAGATGAGTTATAGGTGTGTGTGTGTGTGTGTGTGTGTGTGTGTGTGTGTGTGTGTGTGTGTGTGTGTGTGTGTGTGAAGGGAGAAACAGAGAAGCGGGAATAATTGTAAAAATAAAACACTACTAAATGAAAAGCAATTAAAAATAAAGAAAAGAAAACACAACATTAAAAAAGCCATCTTTGTAACTTGGCCCCCTTCTTTATCTTTAATCAACAACACCCTCTTCTCTATCTTTATTTACAGTCACAATCCCTCAACTGTACTTCCCCTTCCTTTCCCATCACCCTCCCCATCTAGCCTTCTTTCCTTTACCCATCATCAACACCCTTCATGATTCCACTTTTACCCAACAATACTCTCTTCACTATCATTATTTACAACCCTCATCCCTAAACTGCAGCTCCCCTCCCTTTCCCATGACCCTTCTCTCCCATCTTTCTTTATTTCCATCATCATCATCATCCTTTCCTTATTCCTTTTTTACCCATCAACATTTTTCTCTCTATCTTCATTTACGCCTATCACCCCTAAACTGCATCTCTCTTTCTTTTCCCATCTCCTTTCTCCCCTATCTTTCCCTTCTTTCCTTACATAACAAGCACACGCACTCTCCCTCTTCCTTCCTTCCTTTCATCCATCCACCCATCTTCTTCTTTCCCTCTCTCTTTTCACATCATCCATTTATTCATCCATTCTATATTTCTACTATCGCCACCCTTCCTTATTCCTCCTTTACCGAAAACATCATCTTCCCTGTCTATATCAACATCCATCACCTCAAACTGCATCTCCCCTTCCCTTTCCATCTCCTTTCTCCCCTATCTTTCCCTTCTTTCCTTACCTATCATCCTCACATTTCCTTATTCCTCTTTTACCCCCAAACATCCTCTTCCCTATCTCTATCTACATCCACCACCCCAAACAGCATTTCCCCTTCCCTTCAGATTACCCTTCTCCCCCATCTTTCCCTTTTCCCATCATCATCATCGCCCTTACTAATTATTATAACTCAACATGAACCTTTACCCTATCTTCATTTATTTTTACCATAATGGAAGCATCTCAAGGGTAGAAAATAAGACAACGAAAAGTCTGCAAGAAAAAGCCCCCCTTCCCTTCAACCGTCCCATCTTCTCCCATCCCTTTAACTTACCCAACATCATCATCAACATCAATTTCTTTACCCTTTAACCCCATCTTTATTTATCTTTACAGTAATGAAATATCTTGCGAACAAAAGCCTTCCCTTCCCTTCAACCGTCCTATCTTCTCCCATCCCTTTAACTTACCCAACATCATCATCATCTATTTCCCCACCCTTTATCTTGAGCCTATCTTTATTTATCTTTACAGTAACGAAATATCTGCTAAAAAAAGCCCCATTATCCCTTAACTACGTCTCCCCTTCTCTTCACCCTTCCCATCTTTTCCTCTTCTGTCCCTATCCCCAACCCATTTCAACTTGCCCATCATCATCATCATCCCATCCTTCACCCATAACCCTTCTCTTCTTGCACCTCATCTTCAATCACCATCTTTTCCCATCCTCATTTTAACTTAACCATCATCATCATCTCCCATTTCTCCGCCCATAACCCCTCTTCTGTCCCTATCCTTATCTATATCGATCACCCCTCTGCAACACCCCTTCCCTTCAGCACCCTTTCCATCTTTTCCCAACCCATTTCAACTTGCCCATCATCATCATCTCCCATTTCTCCACCCATCACCCCTCTTCTGCACCTATCCTTATCTAAGCCGATCACCCCTCTGCAACACCCCTTATCTTCAGCACCCTTTCCATCTTTTCCCAACCCATTTCAACTTGCCCATCATCATCATCTCCCATTTCTCCATCCATAACCCCTCTTCTGTCCCTATCCCCTCTGCAACATACCTTTCCTCAGCACCCTTCTCATCTTTCCCCATCCCTATTTTAACTTACCCATCATCTTCACTAATTTCTCCACCCATCATCCTCCCCCACCAACCATCGCTCAAAGCCGGCATCCCCATACCCCTCCTCCTCCCCGCCCTCTTACCCCCTGTCTCCCTCACCTGCCCACCTCTCCCCCTCACCTGCCCCTCAATTAAAGGTAGTGAGGCAGCGCCGAGGCACACCTGAAGGCAACGTGTACCTAAGGGAAGGTAGTCAGTCCCCGTCCCTTGCTAACGAGGAGTAATTAGGCGACATCCACGTCTTCAGGGGAGGTAGGGGATGGGAGGGGAGGAGGTAACGAGGGGATGTGAAGGGAGGATGAGAGAGGAGAGACGAAGAAGGAGGAAGGAAGGACTGGCAATGGAAGGAACGAAAGAAGAAAGGAAGGAGGGAATGGGAAAGAAGATAAGGTGAGAGAGAATATGAAGGATGAGGAAGGAAAGGCTGGTAATGAAAGGAAGGAAAGAAGATGGGGGAGATAGAATACGAAAGAGGAAGGAAGGGAGAAGGAGGGAAAGAGAGAGGATGTGAAGAGAAATGGTGAGATGAGATAAAGAAAGAGAAAGGAAGGGCTGGTAATGGAAGGAAGGGAAGGAAGGGAGGAAGGACGGAATAGGAAGGGATAACCAAAACAAATGGTAAGGATGAGAGAAAAATGAGGTGAAAATGAGGAATAAGGGAATGTACAAGGAAGATGGGGGAAAATGAGGACAAAATAAAGGAAAGAAAGAAAGGGAAATAAAGGAGTGGAAGAGAAAATAAAAACAAACTGAAAGAATGCAAGAAAGAAGCGTAAAAACGACAATGAGGAAAGGCGGAGGAAAAAAAAGAAGGGAGGAATGATGGAAAGGAAAGGAAAGGAAGGAAGATATGGAACGTGAAAATCAAAACAGAGGAAATAGATGCGAAAAAGAAGGGCGAGACATGACAGCAAGGAGAAGATGGAGGACAGAAGATAGGAAGAAGGAGAAATGGAGATAAAAATACAGAAAAAAAGGAAGAAGTGGGAAATGGAAATCACAAGAGAGGAAAAGGATCCAAAGAAGAAGGGCGAGAAACGAATGTAAATAAGAGAGAAAAGAAAGGAGGACAAGATGGAAAGAAAAGGAAAATGGAGAACAGGAAATGAAATGGAAAGAAAATATGGAATGGAACGTAAAAATGAAAACAGAGGAAAGGGATTCGAAAAGGAAAGGTGAAGAATGACAGCAAGGAGAAGATGGAGGACAGAAGATAGGAATAAGGAGAAATGGAAGAGAGGTAATGCAGAGAAAGGATAAAAAAGGAAGGAGTGCAAAAAACGAGAATTACAACAAAAGAAAGAGATGCAAAGAAGAGTGAGAAACGAGCGCAAAGAGGAATGAAGGAATGCAAAGGAAAAGAGAGAGAAGAATGAAGGACAAGATGGAGAGAAAATGAAAATGGAGAACAGGCAATGAAATGGAAAGGAAGGAAGGACGAAAAGAATGGGATAGTGAAAATAATAAACAAAAGGAAGGGATGCGAAAAGAAGGGTAAGGAAAGAAAAGAGGAGGAAATAGAGGATTGTAAAATGAGAGAGGAATTAAAGGAATGGAAGTGACGAGGAAGAAAGAAGAGCAGAAAGGAGGAAAAAGTAGAAATAGACGGCAGGCGAAATAGAAAGGCCGATAGACAACACAAGTGGAAGATGGAAGTAAGAGAAAGGAAAAAAAGAAAGGAAGCAAGAGAAATGGAAAAATAGGAAGGAGGGAATGGGAAGTAAGGTGATGATGACAAGAGAAAGGAAGGAATTAATAAGAACTTTTAATGTAAAGAAAAATATGGAAGAGAAGCAAATGAAGAGAAAAAATGGAAAAGAGGAAAATAATGAGAAAAAATGAAAAAGAGGAAAGTCACTAGAGAAATGGAAAAGATAAAATTGCAGAGAAAAAGGAAAAAGAGGAAAATAATGAGAAAAAGGGAAAAAAGGAAAATGAATAGAAAAATGGAAAAGAGGAAAAAGGAAAAATGCAGAAATGGAAGAAGATGAAAGAGAAATGGATAAGAAGCAACACGAGGGAGAAATTAAAAAAAAAAGGAAGAGATGAAGACGGAATATGGAGGAATATAAAAACGAAAAGAAAATAAACAAAAGAACAAGAAGGAATAAAAGGCAAAAAAAATAAAAGAGAAGAGAGAGAGAAATGGGTACAGCGGAAACAAAACAAAAAAAAGAGGGACATAGGGGAGGAATGTAAATCGCAGAAAAAAAATTAAGTAAATGGGAAACGGAAATTGGGTAGAAAGAGGTGACGGAAAATTTAATGAAGAGGAAGAAATGGGAGAGAGAGAGAGAGAGAGAGAGAGAGAGAGAGAGAGAGAGAGAGAGAGAGAGAGAGAGAGAGAGAGAGAGAGAGAGAGAGAGAGAGAGAGAGAGAGAGAGAGAGAGAGAGAGAGAGAGAGAGAGAGAGAGAGAGAGAAAAGGAAGGGAAAGGAGGGAAAATCCAAAATTGGAATACACAAAAGGAGAAGATGAAAAAGAAACGCAAGAAGTACAAAATGAAAGGGATACAGAGAGGGAAAATAAGATAAATGAGAAAATGGAAGGATTACACGATGTTGAAATAGAGAAAAGATAAAGAAAAGTAAAGATTATGACAGGATGAAGACGAAAGGAGAAGCAAGCAGAGAAATAAACGTAGGAAGAGCAAAATGAGAAGGAGAAGGAGAGGGAGAATAAGATAAATGAAAAAAATAAAGGATTACACGATGTTGAAATAGAGAATAGAACATGAAAAAGTAGAGATTTTGAATAGATATAGACAAAAGGAAGTGAAAACAGAGAAGTGAATAGAGAAAGAGAGTTAAGGAAGATAAGCAAAAGGATAATGCAAAAGAATAAAAGAAAATCGTAGAGCAAGACATAAAGAAGAGAGATAAATAGAGAAAACAGATATAAATGAGGATAACAACGAAGATAAAATTAATGAACACAAAAAGATGAAGAAAAAAGAAAACTGTACAAGATAAATGAGAATAAAAGAAGAGAAATAAAAACACAGGTAGACGAAGAGGAGGAGGAGGAGGAGGAATAGAAAAGAATGAGAGAAGGAGGGAAGATGAATGGATGGAAGGAAGGCGTAGTTAGGGAGGAAAGAAAAAGAGAAAAAAAGGAAAGCGAAGAAAAATTGAGGGGAAGGGAAGAGGAAAGAAAAATATTGGAATGTAAAAAAGCGAATAGAAGGGGAACAGAAAATGATGATAGGAGGGAAGGGGGAGAGAAAAGAAGAGCCAGCAAGCAAAAGTGAGCGAGAGAGAGAGAGAGAGAGAGAGAGAGAGAGAGAGAGAGAGAGAGAGAGAGAGAGAGAGAGAGAGAGAGAGAGAGAGAGAGAGAGAGAGAGAGAGAGAGAGAGAGAGAGAGAGAGAGAGAGAGAGAGAAATTTGGATGGATTGGTGGATAGAGAGAGGATCGCTGAGTGGACTAGTACACACACACACACACACACACACACACACACACACACACACACACACACACACCAAAATCAGAGAACAGGAAGAGAGAGTAGGAGTAGGAAGAGAAGGAGGGGCAGGAGGAGGAGGAAGAGGAAGCAGAAGCAGAAGCAGGAGGAGGAGGAGGAGGTGGCGAAGAGGCCCTGATTGGAAAGATTAGGTTTGATTAGGTCCGGGGCTCGTTTGATGGGGCCGTACGTGTTGTCTTGCCTTCTGTGCGTCCGTGCGTGAGGGGGGGAAGCTGGGGGGGCGGGGAAGGGAAGAGGAGGGAAAGAAGGAAAGGAAGAATGGGAAGGGAAAGAGGGATGGAGGGGAGGGAGACGAGAAGAATGAGAAGGAAGGAAGGATGGGAAGGAACAGAGAGAGGGGGTAGGGGAAGGAGGGGGACAAAAAGGAACGGAAGGAAGGAAGGATGGGAAGGGACAAAGAGAGAAGGGGAAGGGGAAGAAGGGAGACAGAAAGAATGGTAAGGGAGGAAGGATGGGAAGGTAAAGAGAGAAGGGGAAGGGGAAGAAGGGGGACAAAAAGGAACGGAAGGAAGGAAGGATGGGAAGGGACAGAGAGAGGGGGTAGGGGAAGGAGGGGGAAAAAAGGGATGGGAAGGAAGGAAGGATGGGAAGGGAGAGAGAAAGGGGGGAAGGGGAAGGAGAGAGACAAAAAGGATGGGAAGGAAGGAAGGATGGGAAGGGACAAAGAGAGAAGGGGAAGGGGAAGAAGGGAGAGAATAGGGATGGGAAGGGAGGAAGGATGGGAAGGGACAGAGAGAGAGGGAAGGGGAGAAGGGAGGCAAAAAGGATGGGAAGGGAGGAAGGATGGGAAGGGACAAAGAATGGGATAGGAAGGCAGTGTGCAGGAAGACGAGAAAGAGGGAAAGGAAAGATATTGAGGGACGGAGAGAAGGGGAAAGGGGGAAGAAGGAAGACAAATAGGATGGGAAGGAAAGGAAGGATAGGAAAGACGAAGAGAAAGGGAAGAAGAAGAGGTGTGGGAAGGAAGATTAGAAGCATGGAAAAAAAATGGGAAGTAACGACAAGAGGAGATAGAAAGGATGGAAAGGAACGATAGAAAGCGACGAAGGGAGGGGAAAGGAGAGGGGGCGTGGAGGTTGATGGAAAAGGATGGAAAAAAAGAATGGGAAGGGACGCCAAGGGGAGATAAAAATGGTGGAAAGAACGATAGGAAGCGACGAAGGGAGGGGAAAGGAGAGGGAGCGTGGAGGAATACAGAGAGGAAGGAAAAGGATGGAAAAGAAGGATGGGAAGGGACGCCAAGGGAAAAGGAAGCAAACTCGACAATGGAAGGAAGTATTGGTTCTTTGAAATTGCTTTGCTCGTTCGTCCCCCAAGAGAATACTGAACAAACTAAGACTTTACCTTCCTTCCCTCCCCTCTCCCCCTTTCCCCCCTCCCCTACTCCCCACCTTCCTTCCAAGTCTACAAGAAACCAGTATGGAATCGGGGAGGAAAGTCTTGGGAGGAATTATTGTGTCTGTATGTTTCCTTCAATGTTGTTCTAATTCATGTTTAGGTCTAAGCTTTCTCTCCCCTTCCTCCCCTTTCCTCCACTTTGCTCTCCCTCCCCCCTCCTTCTTTTGGGGCACATTAACCAGTCTGAAATCGGGGAGGAAAGTCTTGGGAGGAATTGTATCTGTCTGTTTCTTTCAATGTTCTAATTTATGTTATAAGGTTAAGTTCTCCCAATTCCTGTTACCCCTGTTTTTTTTATATTTATTTCAGTGTTACTTAAGTCATTTCACAACTAAGCTTTCCCTTCCACCTTCTCCCCTTTCCTCTTCCTCTCCTTTCGTCCTTTAACAGGGGAGGCGGTGGCTGAGTGGTTAGCGTCCGGGCCCAGCAATCAACGCTTTCTGGACGACGCGGGTTCGAATCCGCCGCTACCACCTGGTACTTTTCAGTCACCGCCGAGTGGCCTAAGACTACCCACATGCTGTCCTGAAGACCAGCCATCAACCCGGACTCTAGAGGAAACCGTCCAAGTGAATCAAGAACGAGCTCCGGGGGGCAGCATCAGCCAAGAAAAGATGGCGCCACTATAAACATTTGCCTGCGCCATGACGGGTTGTGTGATATCGGGGAGGAAGGTCTTGAAGGGATTATTGTGTCTGTTTTCTGTTTCTTTCAATGTTGGTGTAAGTGTTGTAACCTAAAATACCGCACATGAGAACTCGACTTATCTTCTCTTCGTCTTTTGAAATATTTGAAGTCAGGAAGCTCTGTGTCATATTTAACAAGGCTTTCGCAGGAGTTTTGATAGAGTTTTGGGCATTTCCAGGGTAGTTAACAAGGCTCTCGTAGGAGTTTTAATAGGAGTTTTGGGCATTTTCAGGGTAGTTAACAAGGCTCTCGTAGGAGTTTTAATAGGAGTTTTGGGCATTTTCAGGGTAATTAACAACGCTTTCGTAGGAGTTTTGATAGAGTTTGGGGCATTTTCAGGGTAGTTAACAAGGCTCTCGTAGGAGTTTTGATAGGAGTTTTGGGCATTTTCAGGGTAGTTAACAAGGCTCTCGTAGGAGTTTTAATAGGAGTTTTGGGCATTTCCAGGGTAGTTAAGAACGCTTTCGCAGGAGTTTTGATAGGAGTTTAGGGCATTTCCAGGGTACTTTATGACCCTTTTGGTAGTCTGACCCTTCTTCTGCACCATGACCATAACCCACCACTCATGAGACCCCGACTGATATCCTTTTTGGTCTTTGGGAATTGAGGGGCGGAAGGGTCTGACAAAACCGACTTCCAGCCTGCCCGCAAGCCTTCCTCCTCCTCCTCCTCCTCCTCCTCCTCCTGCGCTGCACTTCCCTCGCCGTCCGCCAGGCACTCGTCGCTTAATGCTCTCGAGGCATAGTTTTCTTCCTTCCTTTCCGCGAAGTGTTATTTGTATCCTGTCTCTCGCAAGCGGGAACTCGTGTTTTGTCACAATTTCCATCACACATCGAGGACAAAGTTTCCCCTCCGAGCATTTTCTCCTCCAACATATTCCGTCAGCTGGAGAAAT
Organism: Eriocheir sinensis; assembly: GCF_024679095.1. NCBI lineage: Eukaryota > Metazoa > Arthropoda > Malacostraca > Decapoda > Varunidae > Eriocheir > Eriocheir sinensis. The sequence goes on from NC_066564.1 coordinate 3,993,818, forward strand.
TTCAATATCACAAAATTGCCTTTCGATTTTAAACAAACGTCGTTTTTCAAATTGCTTTCCGATTTTAAACAAACGTCATCCTTCAATCACATACACGGAGCAGGATGGACTATACTACCATCAAACAGAGAGGTGGAACTTTAGACTAATTGAGATAACTAGAACTAGCACTGAAGACTGATTGAACTAACTAGAAATAGCACTGAAGGTGATTATAATTACTGCACACGACTCAAAATAAAACAAAGAACACACTTGCAAAAACAACAAGAAAGAGGATTACACGCACCTGGGTAAATTAAGAGTTGTTATTACACTATTCCCCCTAAAGTATACTATTCCCCAATATTACAACTACGATAACATTATATTTTCTTACTATTTGAACTGCTCATACAAAAAATAAATATCCCAACTCACCATCCCTCCACACCTGCCCGGGCCGTTCCACCTTATTCAACTCACCTGGAAAGAAGGATCAGGTGCATTAGGAACACTGATAAGAAGGAACAGAACAGATAAATGGGGATAGAAAAAGAGAGAGAAAAGGAGAAGGAAAGAGAAGAGGAACCGAAGTGAGAAGGAGACAAAGAAATGGAGATGGAAAAATGAAAAAAATGGACAAAAAAAGAAAGAAATGGATAGAAAGAGAAAAAAAGGGGAAGAAGAAAGGAGAAGGGGAATAGAAGTGAGAAGAAAATGGAGACGGAAAATACAAATAGAAAAAGGGAAGAAATGGACAAAAATGAAAGAAAATGGACAGAAAAAAATAAAGTGGAAGAAGAGGGATAAAAGGGAATAGAAGAGAGATGACAATGGAGACAAAAAATGGAAATAGAAAAATGGAAGAAATGGACAAAAAATAGAAAATTGAAAATGGAAGAAATGGAAAAGAAATGAATGATCGCAGGAATAACGGCGATCATTCATTACTGTAACGGGAAAAAGTAAGTACATAGAACAAGTCACAATGTATTAGTGAGAAAAAACAATTAAAAAAACTCACAAGCATAAGAAGACAAAATAAACCTAGGGATATACAACAACAACAACAACAGCAACAAAAAGTTAGAATTGAAACCAAAAAAAAACATCACACTTTCAACAAAACAACAAAACACAAATAAACAAAACAAAAAAAGGAAATCAACCCAAAACACAAACAAGCAAGAAATGAATAAAAAACAAACCACAAAACACGAAACAAACAAGAAATCAACAACAAAACACAAACAACAAATCCACAAAAAAAACACAAACAACAAAACACAAACAAAACAAAAATAAAACAAGAAACGAACAAGACAAACAAAACAAAATCTACAACGCGAAAACAACATCACAAAACAAAACAAAAAAAATCAACACCACATTAAAACAAAGACAACCACAACAACACAAGCACAAAAATCTAATCCTTGCAAATCGGGCGCTTCATCCTTACCGGGGAGCAGCGCCCTAGCAGGCAGCGCCCCCCCCGAGGCCCGCACCGTTCCCCAAACAATGCCTTCAATAAAATACTCATGTTCTCCGCCGCTCCCCCGAGGCGGATATACAAAATTTCGTCTCCGGAGCGCTGCCACTGAGCCGTGTGTGTGTGTGTGTGTGTGTGTGTGTGTGTGTGTGTGTGTGTGTGTGTGTGTGAGAGAGAGAGAGAGAGAGAGAGAGAGAGAGAGAGAGAGAGAGAGAGAGAGAGAGAGAGAGAGAGAGAGAGAGAGAGAGAGAGAGAGAGAGAGAGAGAGAGAGATTAAAATGAAATATCCCGGCAATATATCACCGAGCGTGTCTATTTCTAACAGGTAAATATTGTTGTGAAGTAGTTTATAAAGTTTAACGTTACTCCATTTCGTAACAACTTTAATAACGAAAAAACAAATAATATATATCAAGTTACAGCCGTCTACATGATATTTAGCTTTAATTTGAGACTTTCTGCATGTTAGGCGAAATTAGGGAAAAGAAGAATCGAAGGGAAATGTTACTTTGTTACTTATCGATTATTCAATGTTTTTCATCATCAATTATTATGTATTTGTAATCGTCTGTTATGAAAAAAAAATCGTCTTCATCCAGTATTTCAATCGCTTAATATTCCTCCCTGTAGCTATGATAAGGGAATAGACAATAATCCTTGCAAGCCTTTCCTCGTAGGGCTGACACAACAAAGGATACTCAATTAACTAATCCTTCTTCTTTCTATGAACTAATCCTTCTTCGGAGCAGTGTTTCTTCATGAAGGTGGCGCTGGAGGGGAACGCATGTATACTCCAGCCAAGCTCCCCTCGTACCAATGACCACGACACAAGATCACCTTTATGGTCTTATGCAGAGGTCTATAACAATTTTCATGGTTTTTTTTTTATTAGATCAAGGCTTACAATTCTTCTTTACATGACTGATCACACGAATGGATCACTTTTCCAGCCTTACAAAGAACACTTCATTATTTCTCCTGGAAGATGGAAGGAAAGAACAGATTCACCCAAGCCAGTATTTCCTGGTAGGTCTGATCACACAATGAATCCCCTCTGTAGCCTTACACTCGAGTGCCTTCCTTGCAACACCCCTGAATGCTAAGGAGACCAGAGGGACGGGGAACATATTTGGGCCAGAATTCTCGAACATTAGACGGAGATTGGTCGGGTTCTCATGAGTCTTTTTCACATTCATTTTTTTTACGCCTACGCCTATTGCGCCGGTAGGCTTACTTGATGGATGGTAGTCATTCCCAGCCCGTCATGGCGCAGGCAAGTGTTTATAGTGGCGCCATCTTCTCTTGGCTCATGCTGCCCCCCGGAACTCGTTCTTGATTAACTTGGACGGTTTCAAGTCCGGGTTGATGGGTGGTCTTCAGGACAGCATGTGGGTAGTTTTAAGCCACTCGGCGGTGACTGAAAAATCCGAGGTGGTAGCGTGGGGATTCGAACTCGCGTCGTCCATCACGCGGTGAATGTGGGCCAAGCGCGCTACCACTCAGCCACCGCCTACCCTCAAGGTGCAGAAGCCTTGTCAAACTCACGGTGGGCTCACAACCTCAACGATATAATTAGTAAATGTGAATGTGTAAGCCCGGAGAGGTCTTCCCAGCCATCCATCGTGCGACTGATCAGGCAAATGGATAACCTTCATCGCCTAACACAACATCTTTGCAATACTCTTGGCTTGAGAAAAGGAGACCCGGGAGAGAGTGGGAGGGACGGAGGGAAAAAGAGGGAGAAGGAGACAGATACGGGTTCTCCAGAGACAGGAAGAGAGAATAAATACAAGCCCGCTCAACACATCAAAGGCAAGGCACACTAATACAAACAGCGAGTCTGGGAACATTACGAGACTCCCCGGCAGTGTGTGTTTGCCTCCCTTCCCGTCTTTTGTCCCCCGCCACCTTGATCTACGAGTCGAGGAGCAGCAGGAGTAGGAGGTGGAGGAGGAGGACGAGTAACAGGAGGAGGAGGAGAAGAGTGTTAAGTGTGATGATGTTGTTCCTGCTACTGTGGTTCTTTTGTTCTCTTCTATATCTTCGTTTTTCCTCTTACTTTTCTCCTCCTCCTCCTCCTCCTCCTCTTCCCCCTTCTCTTCGTCTTTTCTCCCCCTTCTTCATTTTCATTTCATTTTTTATTTGCTTCGTTTTTTCTCTTTCTTCTGCTTCTTCATAATTTCTTTCTACTTATTTTACAGCATATGAGAGAGAGAGAGAGAGAGAGAGAGAGAGAGAGAGAGAGAGAGAGAGAGAGAGAGAGAGAGAGAGAGAGAGAGAGAGAGAGAGAGAGAGAGAGAGAGAGAGAGAGAGAGAGAGAGAGAGAGAGAGAGAGAGAGAGAGAGAGAGAGAGAGAGAGAGAGAGAGAGAGAGAGAGAGAGAGAGAGAGAGAGAGAGAGAGAGAGAGAGAGAGAGAGAGAGAGGCAGTTTATCAAGGAAAGTAGTTCATCACTCATGTTGTCTCCATCGAGAAGGAATGGAGGAAAGGAGGAGGAGGAGGAGGAAGGCTGAAGGAGGAGGAGGAAGACGAAGGGCGGAGGAGGGAAATGGGAGGCACGGGAAGGAAACATAGTAGTGGAAAATAAATCACTAGGCCATGAACTTCCAGAGACCTGAGGAAACAAATGACGGGAGCGAAAAAACGAAGGAAAAAATGGAGATGATAAAAAACGAAACAAATTAAGCTACACGGATAACTTACGAAGCACACACACAAAAAAAAAAGGAAAAAGAGAAAAAAAAAACAATATATACGACAAACAAAATAAAAAATAAAACAAGATCACAGTGTTATTAGAAGTACCACTTGACACACACACACACACACACACACACACACACACACACACACACACACACCAACACACCAACACACCCACACGTTCGCATCCCACTCCGGTCATCATCTCGCTCTCGCCGTGACCTCAAGAGTGAGTGCCTGACATCTACATACAAGAATCTTTCAAGCAGTAGCAGATTTCATCCCCCCACGGCCGACCTGGGGAGCGAGGCATCAGGTAACGGGTCGCAAAAGTCGGGCGCGAACACTGCAATCAGTCTGCTAGCCGGTGACAGCACGGGTTGAGGTCTGGTGCGGAATGCGGGTGAAAAGGATAAAAGGAGAAGAGAAGCAGAAAGAAATGATAAAATAAAATGCAGAAGGAATGACAGAAGACATAAAAAGAAATATGATAAAACAGGACGTAAAAGACATAAAAGAGAAATAGAATGAAATATGATAAAAATAGCCCATAAAGGAATAAAAGGAGAAGATGAATAGGAAGAAGTATTGTTTCACCAGTCCAGGGTAGACAAGGCCAGCGTGTTGCAATGCAGGTTATTCATACAAATTATTTCAACATTTTGAGGAGGCAACAATTAAAACACCAAAACCACACGGCAGAACCACCCATAATAATACCCACAGCTAGAATGGAATTCAAATCATTATAACACCATAATAAAAATATGTAAACATAAGCAAATATGTGGTTAACTTCGGTAGCGAAAACAATTACAAGCTGAACTACAGCAACATACACATATGAATCAACACATGAGTAAGGAAATCTCAAATAAATACATTTACAACACTGCCAGTCCTCGGATGATGAACACTAAAGGATCAGGCACATGTACTGAGAGCCAGACCACGCAAACAGGCGTGTCACATCACAGCTGTCATGGCAGAGAGGCAGGGACGCTACATTAACAACTGGTCATGCAAGCAGCCAACTAACTAAGCATACAATGAATCTAAATACCTAAAAAGAAAACAAATCATAAACCCTCACAGCAGCAACACTCAAATATACGGTCAACACATTAGAACGTACACACCGACACACACTCAAACGGCTGTGTCACTTCACGGCAGGCAGCGCAACTATAAGGTATTGACTGCTTGGCAAGATATTAAAAAACGTATATCACAACCAACAGTTATATCCGACGGGTATATGCAGTACACTTATATGTGTATACAATACCATTCGTGAACCGTGACAATACAACACACCACTGCTTAGCCAAGTCACATGACAAACCATCGTAGGGACTGGTGGATAGGGGAAGGGTTGGTAATGGGACTGGTGGATAGGGGAAGGATTGGTAATGGGACTGGTGGATAGGGGAAGGGTTGGTAATGGGACTGGTGGATAGGGGAAGGGTTGGTAAAGGGACTGGTGGATAGGGGAAGGATTGGTAATGGGACAGGTGGATAGGGGAAGGATTGGTAATGGGACAGGTGGATAGGGGAAGGATTGGTAATGGGACAGGTGGATAGGGGAAGGATTGGTAATGGGACTGGTGGATAGGGAAAGGATTGGTAATGGGACTGGTGGATAGGGGAGGGGTTGGTAATGGGACAGGTGGATAGGGGAAGGATTGGTAATGGGACAGGTGGATAGGGGAAGGATTGGTAATGGGACTGGTGGATAAGAGAAGGGTTGGTAATGGGACTGGTGGATAGGGTAAGGGTTGGTAATGGGACTGGTGGATAGGGGAAGGATTGGTAATGGGACTGGTGGATAGAGGAAGGATTGGTAATAGGACTGGTGAATAGGGAAGGGTTGGTAATGGACTGGTGGATAGGGAAGGATTGGTAATGGGACTGGTGGATAGGGAAGGGTTGGTAATGGGACAGGTGGATAGGGAAGGATTGGTAATGGGACTGGTGGATAGGGAAGGATTGGTAATGGGACTGGTGGATAGGGAAGGATTGGTAATGGACAGGTGGATAGGGAAGGATTGGTAATGGACTGGTGGATAAGGAAGGCTTGGTAATGGGACTGGTGGATAGGGGAAGGGTTGGTAATGGGACTGGTGGATAGGGTAAGGTTTGGTAATGGGACTGGTGGATAGGGGAAGGATTGGTAATGGGACTGGTGGATAGAGGAAGGATTGGTAATGGGACTGGTGGATAGAGGAAAGGTTGGTAATGGGACTGGTGGATAGGGGAAGGATTGGTAATGGGACTGGTGGATAGGGGAAGGATTGGTAATGGGACTGGTGGATAGGGGAAGGATTGGTAATGGGACTGGTGGATAGGGGAAGGGTTGGTAATGGGAATGGTGGATAGGGGAAGGATTGGTAATGGGACTGGTGGATAGGGGAAGGATTGGTAATGGGACAGTAGGATAGGGGAAGGATTGGTAATGGGACTGGTGGATAAGGGAAGGGTTGGTAATGGGACAGGTGGATAGGGGAAGGATTGGTAATGGGACTGGTGGATAGGGGAAGGGTTGGTAATGGGACTGGTGGATAGGGGAAGGATTGGTAATGGGACTGGTGGATAGGGGAAGGATTGGTAATGGGACTTGTGGATAAGGGAAGGGTTGGTAATGGGACTGGTGGATAGGGGAAGGATTGGTAATGGGACTGGTGGATAGGGGAAGCGTTGGTAATGGGACAGGTGGATAGGGAAAGGATTGGAAATGGGACTGGTGGATAGGGGAAGGGTTATTAATGGGACTGGTGGATAGGGGAAGGATTGGTAATGGGACAGGTGGATAGGGGAAGGATTGGTAATGGGACTGGTGGATAGGGGAAGGGTTGGTAATGGGACTGGTGGATAGGGGAAGGGTTGGTAATGGGACTGGTGGATAGGGGAAGGATTGGTAATGGGACTGGTGGATAGGGGAAGGGTTGGTAATGGGACTGGTGGATAGGGGAAGGGTTGGTAATGGGACTGGTGGATAGCGGAAGGATTGGTAATGGGACTGGTGGATAGGGGAAGGGTTGGTAATGGGACTGGTGTATAGGGGAAGGATTGGTAATGGGACTGGTGGATAGGGGAAGGGTTGGTAATGGACTGGTGGATAGGGAAGGGTTGGTAATGGGACTGGTGGATAGGGAAGGATTGGTAATGGGACTGGTGGATAGGGAAGGTTGGTAATGGGACTGGTGGATAGGGAAGGGTTGGTAAAGGGACTGGTGGATAGCGGAAGGATTGGTAATGGACTGGTGGATAGGGAAGGGTTGGGAATGGGAATGGTGGATAGGGAAGGGTTGGTAATGGGACTGGTGGATAGGGAAGGATTGGTAATGGGACTGGATAGGGGAAGGATTGGTAATGGACTGCTGGATAGGGGAAGGTTTGGTAATGGGACAGGTGGATAGGCGAAGGGTTGTTAATGGGACTGGTGGATAGGGAAGGATTGGCAATGGGACTGGTGGATAGGGAAGGCTGGTAATGGGACAGGTGGATAGGGAAGGGTTGGTAATGGGACTGGTGGATAGGGGAAGGATTGGTAATGGGACTGGTGGATAGGTGAAGGGTTGGTAATGGGACTGGTGGATAGGGGAAGGGTTGGTAATGGGACTGGTGGATAGGGGAAGGATTGGTAATGGGACTGGTGGATAGGGGAAGGATTGGTAATGGGACTTGTGGATAGGGGAAGGGTTGGTAATGGGACTGGTGGATAGGGGAAGGATTGGTAATGGGACTGGTGGATAGGGGAAGGATTGGTAATGGGACTGGTGGATAGGGGAAGGATTGGTAATGGGACTGGTGGTGAGGGGAAGGTTTGGTAATGGGACTGGTGTTTATCGGATGAATTGGTAATGGTACTGGTGGATAAGGTAAGGATTGGTAATGGGACTGGTGGAGAGGGAAGGATTGGTAATGGGACTGGTGGATAGGGGAAGGTTGGTAATGGGACAGGTGGATAGGGAAGGATTGGTAATGGGACTGGTGGATAGGGAAGGATTGGTAATGGACTGGTGGATAGGGAAGGATTGGTAATGGGACAGGTGGATTGGGGAAGGGTTGGTAATGGGAATGGTGGATAGGGGAAGGATTGGTAATGGGACTGGTGGATAGGAGAAGGATTGGTAATGGGACAGGTGGATAGGGGAAGGATTGGTAATGGGACTGGTGGATAAGGGAAGGGTTGGTAATGGGACAGGTGGATAGGGGAAGGATTGGTAAGGGGACTGGTGAATAGGGAAGGTTGGTAATGGGACTGGTGGATAGGGAAGGATTGGTAATGGGACTGGTGGATAGGGAAGGATTGGTAATGGGACTGGTGGATAGGGAAGGGTTGGTAATGGGACTGGTGGATAGGGAAGGATTGGTAATGGGACAGGTGGATAGGGGAAGGATTGGTAATGGGACTGATGGATAGGGGAACGATTGGTAACGGGACTGGTGGATAGGGAAAGGGTTATTAATAGGACTGGTGGATAGGGAAAGGATTGATAAAGGGACTGGTCGATAGAGGAATGATTGTTAATGGGACTGGTGGATAGGGGAAGGGCTGATAATGGGACTGGTGGATAGGGGAAGGATTGGTAGAGGGACTGGTGGATAGGGGAAGGGTTGGTAATGGGACTGGTGTATAGGGAAGGATTGGTAATGGGACTGGTGAATAGGGGAAGGTTGGTAATGGGACTGGTGGATAGGGAAGGATTGGTAATGGGACTGGTGGATAGGGAAGGATTGGTAATGGGACTGGTGGATAGGGAAGGATTGGTAATGGGACTGGTGGATAGGGAAGGATTGGTAATGGGAGTGGGGGATATGGGAAGGATTGGTAATGGGAATGGTGGATATGGGAAGGATTGGTAATGGGACTGGTGGATAGGGGAAGGATTGGTAATGGGACTGGTGGATAGGTGAATGTTTGGTAATGGGACTGGTGGATAGGGAAGGATTGGTAATGGGACTGGTGGATAGGGAAGGATTGGTAATGGGACTGGTGATAGGGAAGGTGGTAATGGACTGGTGGATAGGGGAAGGCTGGTAATGGGACTGGTGGATAGGGAAGGATTGGTACCGGGACTGGTGGATAGGGGAAGGATTGGTAATGGGACTGGTGGATAGAGGAAGGATTGGTAATGGGACTGGTGGATAGGGAAGGTTGGTAATGGACTGGTGGATAGGGGAAGGATTGGTAATGGGACTGGTGGATAGGGGAAGGATTGGTAATGGCACTGGTGGATAGGGAAGGATTGGTAATGGGACTGGTGGATAGAGGAAGGATTGGTAATGGGACTGGTGGATAGAGGAAGGTTGGTAATGGGACTGGTGGATAGGGGAAGGATTGGGACTGGTGGATAGGGAAGGATTGGTAATGGGACTGGTGGATAGGGAAGGATTGGTATGGGACTGGTGGATAGGGAAGGTTGGTAATGGGAATGGTGGATAGGGAAGGATTGGTAATGGGACTGGTGGATAGTGGAAGGATTGGTAATGGGACAGGTGGATAGGGAAGGATTGGTAATGGGACTGGTGGATAGGGAAGGGTTGGTAATGGGACAGGTGGATAGGGAAGGATTGGTAATGGGACTGGTGGATAGGGAAGGGTTGGTAATGGACTGGTGGATAGGGAAGGATTGGTAATGGGACTGGTGGATAGGGAAGGATTGGTAATGGGACTGGTGGATAGGGAAGGGTTGGTAATGGACTGGTGGATAGGGAAGGATTGGTATGGGACTGGTGGATAGGGGAAGCGTTGGTAATGGGACTGGTGGATAGGGAAGGATTGGAAATGGGACTGGTGGATAGGGAAGGCTTAATGGGACTGGTGGATAGGGAAGGATTGGTAATGGGACTGGTGGATAGGGGAAGGATTGGTAATGGACTGGTGGATAGGGAAGGCTGGTAATGGGACTGGTGGATAGGGAAGGGTTGTTAATGGGACTGGTGGATAGGGGAAGGATTGGTACGGGACCGGTGGATAGGGAAGGGTTGGTAATAGGACTGGTGGATAGGGAAGGTTGGTAATGGGACTGGTGGATAGGGAAGGATTGGTAATGGGACTGGTGGATAGGGGAAGGGTTGGTAATGGGACTGGTGGATAGGGAAGGATTGGTAATGGGACTGGTGGATAGGGAAGGGTTGGTAATGGGACTGGTGGATAGGAAGGGTTGGTAATGGGACTGGTGGATAGGGAAGGATTGGTAATGGACTGGTGGATAGGGAAGGGTTGGTAATGGGACTGGTGGATAGGGAAGGGTTGGTAATGGGACTGGTGGATAGGGAAGGATTGGTAATGGACTGGTGGATAGGGAAGGTTGGTAATGGACAGGTGAATAGGGAAGGTTGGTAATGGGACTGATGAGTAGCGGAAGGATTGGTAATGGGACTGGTGCATAGGGAAGGCTGGTAATGGGACTGGTGGATAGGGGAAGGTTGGTAATGGACAGGTGGATAGGGAAGGATTGGTAGGACTGGTGAATAGGGAAGGTTGGTAATGGGACTGGTGGATAGGGGAAGGATTGGTAATGGGACTGGTGGATAGGGAAGGATTGGTAATGGACTGGTGGATAAGGGAAGGGTTGGTAATGGGACTGGTGGATAGGGGAAGGATTGGTAATGGGACTGGTGGATAGGGGAAGCGTTGGTAATGGGACAGGTGGATAGGGAAAGGATTGGAAATGGGACTGGTGGATAGGGGAAGGGTTATTAATGGGACTGGTGGATAGGGGAAGGATTGGTAATGGGACAGGTGGATAGGGGAAGGATTGGTAATGGGACTGGTGGATAGGGGAAGGGTTGGTAATGGGACAGGTGGATAGGGGAAGGATTGGTAATGGAACTGGTGGATAGGGGAATGGTTGGTAATGGAACTGGTGGATAGCGGAAGGATTGGTAATGGGACTGGTGGATAGGGGAAGGGTTGGTAATGGGACTGGTGGATAGGGGAAGGGTTGGTAATGGGACTGGTGGATAGCGGAAGGATTAGTAATGGGACTGGTGGATAGGGGAAGGTTGGTAATGGACTGGTGGATAGGGAAGGATTGGTAATGGACTGGTGGATAGGGGAAGGTTGGTAATGGGACTGGTGGATAGGGAAGGGTTGGTAATGGGACTGGTGGATAGGGAAGGATTGGTAATGGACTGGTGGATAGGGAAGGATTGGTAATGGGACTGGTGGATAGGGAAGGCTGGTAATGGGACTGGTGGATAGGGAAGGATTGGTAATGGGACTGGTGATAGGGAAGGGTTGAGAATGGGACTGGTGGATAGGGAAGGGTTGGTAATGGACTGGTGATAGGGGAAGGATTGGTAATGGGACTGGTGGATAGGGAAGGATTGGTAATGGGACTGGTGGATAGGGAAGGTTGGTAATGGGACTGGTGGATAGAAGGGTTGGTAATGGACTGGTGGATAGGGGAAGGATTGGCAATGGGACTGGTGGATAGGGAAGGGTTGGTAATGGGACAGGTGGATAGGGGAAGGATTGGTAATGGGACTGGTGGATAGGGCGATTGCAAGGATTGGTAATGGGACTGGTGGATAGGGAAGGTTGGTAATGGGACAGGTGAATAGGGGAAGGGTTGGTAATGGGACTGGTGGATAGCGGAAGGATTGGTACGGGACTGGTGGATAGAAGGATTGGTAATGGGACTGGTGGATAGGGAAGGATTGGTAATGGGACTGGTGGATAGGAAGGATTGGTAATGGGACTGGTGGATAGGGAAGGTTGGTAATGGGACCGGTGGATAGGGAAGGATTGGTAATGGACTGGTGGATAGGGAAGGATTGGTAATGGGACTGGTGGATAGGGGAAGGATTGGTAATGGACTGGTGGATAGGGAAGATTGGTATGGGACTGGTGGATAGGGAAGGTTGGTAATGGACTGGTGGATAGGGGAAGGATTGGTAATGGGACTGGTGGATAGGGAAGGTTGGTAATGACTGGTGGATAGGGAAGGTTGGTATGGGACTGGTGGATAGGGAAGGATTGGTAATGGACTGGTGGATAGGGAAGGGACTGGTAATGGGACTGGTGGATAGGGAAGGATTGGTAATGGGACTGGTGGATAGGGAAGGATTGGTAATGGGACTGGTGGACAGGGAAGGATTGGTAATGGACTGGTGGATAGGGGAAGGATTGGTAATGGGACTGGTGGATAGGAAGATTGGCAATGGACTGGTGGATAGGGAAGGTTGGTAATACTGGTGGATAGGAAGGATTGGCAATGGACCGGTGGATAGGGAAGGATTGGTAATGGACTGGTGGATAGGGAAGGATTGGTAATGGGACTGGTGGATAGGGAAGGTTGGTAATGGGACTGGTGGATAGGGAAGGATTGGTAATGGGACTGGTGGATAGGGAAGTTGGTAATGGGACTGGTGGATAGGGAAGGATTGGTAATGGACTGGTGGATAGGGAAGGTTGGTAATGGGACTGGTGGATAGGGGAAGGATTGGTAATGGACTGGTGGATAGGGAAGGATTGGTAATGGGACTGGTGGATAGGGGAAGGATTGGTAATGGGACTGGTGGATAGGGAAGGTTGGTAATGGACTGGTGGATAGGGAAGGATTGGTAATGGGACTGGTGGATAGGGAAGGATTGGTAATGGGACTGGTGGATAGGGAAGGATTGGTAATGGGACTGGTGGATAGGGAAGGATTGGTAATGGGACCGTGGATAGGGAAGGATTGGTAATGGACTGGTGGATAGGGAAGGTTGGTAATGGGACTGGTGGATAGAAGGATTGGTAATGGACTGGTGGATAGGGAAGGATTGGTAATGGGACTGGTGGATAGGGAAGGGTTGGTAATGGGACTGGTGGATAGGGAAGGATTGGTAATGGGACCGGTGGATAGGGGAAGGATTGGTAATGGACTGGTGGATAGGGAAGGATTGGTAATGGGACTGGTGGATAGGGGAAGGGTTGGTAATGGGACTGGTGGATAGGAAGGATTGGTAATGGGACTGGTGGATAGGGAAGGATTGGTAATGGACCGTGGATAGGGAAGGATTGGTAATGGACCGGTGGATAGGGAAGGCTGGTAATGGGACTGGTGGATAGGGAAGGATTGGTAATGGGACTGGTGGATAGGGAAGGATTGGTAATGGGACCGGTGGATAGGGAAGGACGGTAATGGGACTGGTGGATAGGGAAGGATTGGCAATGGGACTGGTGGATAGGGAAGGATTGGTAATGGGACTGGTGGATAGGGAAGGTTGGTAATGGGACTGGTGATAGAAGGGCTGGTAATGGGACTGGTGGATAGGGGAAGGATTGGTGGGACCAGGATAGGGGAAGGTTGGTAATGGGACTGGTGGATAGGGAAGGTTGGTAATGGGACTGGTGGATAGGGAAGGGTATGGGACTGGTGATAGGGAAGGATTGGTAATGGGACTGGTGGATAGGGAAGGATTGGTAATGGGACTGGTGGATAGGGGAAGGGTTGGTAATGGACTGGTGGACAGGGAAGGACTGGTAATGGGACTGGTGGATAGGGAATTGGTAATGACTGGTGGATAGGGAAGGGTTGGTAATGACTGGTGGATAGGGAAGGATTGGTACGACTGGTGGATAGGGGAAGGATTGGTAATGGGACTGGTGGATAGGGAAGGATTAGTAATGGGACTGGTGGATAGGGTAAGGATTGATAATGGCACTGGTGATAGGGAAGGATTGGTAATGGACTGGTGGATAGGGGAAGGATTGGTAATGGGACTGGGATAGGGAAGGATTGGTAATGGGACTGGTGGATAGGGAAGGATTGGTAGTGGGACTGGTGGATAAGGGAAGGATTGGTAATGGGACTGGTGGATAGGGAAGGATTGGTAATGGGACTGGTGGATAGGGAAGGATTGGTAATGGACTGGTGGATAGGGAAGGATTGGTAATGGACTGGTGGATAGGGGAAGGGTTGGTAATGGGACTGGTGGATAGGGAAGGATTGGTAATGGGACTGGTGATAGGGAAGGATTGGTAATGGGACTGGTGGATAGGGAAGGATTGGTAATGGGACTGGTGGATAGGGGAAGGTTGGTAATGGCACTGGTGGATAGGGAAGGATTGGTAATGGGACTGGTGGATAGGGAAGGGTTGGTAATGGGACTGGTGATAGGGAAGGATTGGTAATGGGACAGGTGGATAGGGGAAGGATTGGTAATGGGACTGGTGGATAGGGAAGGATTGGTAATGGGACTGGTTGATAGGGAAGGATTGGTAATGGGACTGGTGGATAGGGAAGGATTGGTAATGGGACTGGTGGATAGGGGAAGGTTGGTAATGGACTGGTGGATAGGGAAGGATTGGCAATGGGACTGGTGGATAGGGGAAGGATTGGTAATGGGACGGTGGATAGGGAAGGATTGGTAATGGGACTGGTGGATAGGGAAGGATTGGTAATGGGACTGGTGGATAGGGAAGGATTGGTAATTGGACTGGTGGATAGGGGAAAGGATGGTAATGGGACTGGTGGATAGGGGAAGGATTGGTAATGGGACTGGTGGATAGGGGAAGGGTTGGTATGGGACTGGTGGATAGGGGAAGGATTGGTAATGGGACTGGTGGATAGGGGAAGGATTGGTAATGGGACAGGTGGATAGGGGAAGGATTGGTAATGGGACTGGTGGATAGGGGAAGGGTTGGTAATGGGACTGGTGGATAGGGGAAGGATTGGTAATGGGACCAGTGGATAGGGGAAGGATTGGTAATGGGACAGGTGGATAGGGGAAGGATTGGTAATGGGACTGGTGGATAGGGGAAGGGTTGGTAATGGGACTGGTGGATAGGATAAGGATTGGTAATGGGACTGGTTGATAGGGAAGGATTGGCAATGGGACTGGTGGATAGGGAAGGATTGGTAATGGGACTGGTGGATAGGGAAGGATTGGTAATGGGACTGGTGGATAGGAAGGATTGGTAATGGGACTGGTGGATAGGGAAGGGTTGGTAATGGGACTGGTGGATAGGGTAAGGATTGGTAATGGGACTGGTGGATAGGTGAAGGTTTGGTAATGGACTGGTGGATAGGGAAGGTTGGTAATGTGGGACTGGTGGATAGGGAAGGATTGGTAATGGGACTGGTGATAGGGAAGGTTGGTAATGGGACTGGTGGATAGGGGAAGGGTTGGTAATGGGACTGGTGGATAGGGAAGGATTGGTAATGGGACTGGTGGATAGGGAAGGATTGGTAATGGGACTGGTGGATAGGGAAGGATTGGTAATGGGACTGGTGATAGGGAAGGATTGGTAATGGACTGGTGGATAGGAAGGGTTGGTAATGACAGGTGGATAGGAAGGATTGGTAATGGGACTGGTGGATAGGGAAGGTTGGTAATGGGACTGGTGGATAGGAAGGGTTGGTAATGGACTGGTGGGAAGGATTGGTAATGGGACTGGTGGATAGGGAAGGATTGGTAATGGACTGGTGGATAGAAGGGTTGGTAATGGGACTGGTGGATAGGGAAGGTAATGGGACTGGTGGATAGGGAAGGATTGGTAATGGGGACTGGTGGATAGGGAAGGGTTGGTAATGGACTGGTGGATAGGGGAAGGTTGGTAATGGGACTGGTGGATAGGGAAGGATTGTAATGGGACTGGTGGATAGGGAAGGTTGGTAATGGGACTGGTGGATAGGGAAGGATTGGTAATGGGACTGGTGGATAGGGAAGGATTGGTAATGGGACTGGTGGATAGGGAAGGGTTGGTAATGGGACTGGTGGATAGGGGAAGGTTGGTAATGGACTGGTGGATAGGGAAGGATTGGTAATGGACCGGTGGATAGGGAAGGATTGGTAATGGGACTGGTGATAGGGAAGGCTGGTAATGGGACTGGTGGATAGGGGAAGGACTGGTAATGGGGACAGGTGGATAGGGAAGGACTGGTAATGGACTGGTGGATAGGGAAGGTTGGTAATGGACCGGTGGATAGGGGAAGGATTGTAATGGGACAGGTGGATAGGGGAAGGATTGGTAATAGGACTGGTGGATAAGGGAAGGACTGGTAATGGGACTGGTGGATAGGGGAAGGATTGGTAATGGGACTGGTGGATAGAAGGATTGGTAACGGGACTGGTGGATAGGGGAAGGGTTGGTAATGGGACTGGTGTATAGGGAAGGTTGGTAATGGGACTGGTGGATATGGAAGGATTGGTAATGGGACTGGTGGATAGGGAAGGATTGGTATTGGGACTGGTGGATAGGGAAGGATTGGTAATGGGACCAGGTGGATAGGAAGGGTTGGTAATGGGACTGGTGGATAGGGGAAGGATTGGTACGGGACTGGTGGATAGGGAAGGGCTGGTAATGGACTGGTGGATAGGGAAGGATTGTAATGGGACTGTGGATAGAAGGGTTGGTAATGGGACTGGTGGATAGAAGGATTGGTAATGGGACTGGTGGATAGGGAAGGATTGGTAATGGGACTGGTGGATAGGGGGAGGATTGGTAATGGGACTGGTGGATAGGGAAGGGAATGGGACTGGTGGATAGGGAAGGATTGGTAATGGGACTGGTGGATAGGGAAGGATTGGTAATGGGACTGGTGGATAGGGAAGGATTGCAATGGGACTGGTGGATAGGGGAAGGTTGGTAATGACTGGTGGATAGGGAAGGATTGGTAATGGGACTGGTGGATAGGGAAGGGCTGGTAATGGGACTGGTGGATAGGGAAGGATTGGTAATGGGACTGGTGGATAGAAGGATTGGTAATGGGACTGGTGGATAGGGAAAATGGACAGGTGGATAGGGAAGGATTGGTAATGGGACTGGTGGATAGGGAAGGTCGGAAATGACCGGTGGATAGGGAAGGGTTGGTAATGGGACCGGTGGATAGGGAAGGATGGTACGGACTGGTGGATAGGGAAGGATTGGTAAGACTGGTGGATAAAGGTTGGTAATGGACTGGTGGATAGGGGAAGGATTGGTACGGGACTGGTGGATAGGAAGGATTGGCAATGGGACTGGTGGATAGGGAAGGATTGGTAATGGGGACTGGTGGATAGGGAAGGTTGGTAATGGGACTGGTGGATAGGGGAAGGATTGGTAATGGGACTGGTGGATAGAAGGATTGGTAATGGGACTGGTGAATAGGGAAGGGTTGGTAATGGGACCGGTGGATAGGGAAGGATTGGTAATGGACGTGGATAGGGAAGGGTTGGTAATGGGACAGGTGGATAGGGAAGGATTGGTAATGGGACTGGTGGATAGGGAAGGATTGGTAATGGGACTGGTGGATAGGAAGGATTGGTAATGGGACTGGTGATAGGGAAGGATTGGTAATGGGACTGGTGGATAGGGAAGGATTGGTATGGGACTGGTGGATAGGGAAGGTTGGTAATGGGACTGGTGGATAGGGAAGGATTGGTAATGGACTGGTGGATAGGGAAGGATTGGTAATGGGACTGGTGGATAGGGAAGGATTGGTAATGGGACTGGTGGATAGGGAAGGATTGGTAATGGACCGGTGGATAGGAAAGGATTGGTAATGGGACCGGTGGATAGGGGAAGGGTTGGTAATGGGACTGGTGGATAGGGAAGGATTGGTAATGGGACTGGTGGATAGAGGAAGGCTGGTAATGGGACTGGTGGATAGGAAGGATTGGTAATGGGACCGGTGGATAGGGGATTGGTAATGGGACTGGTGGATAGGAAGGATTGGTAATGGGACTGGTGGATAGGGAAGGGCTGGTAATGACTGGTGGATAGCGGAAGGATTGGTAATGGGACTGGTGGATAGGGAAGGATTGGTAATGGGACTGGTGGATAGGGAAGGATTGGTAATGGGACTGGTGGATAGAAGGATTGGTAATGGGACTGGTGGATAGGGAAGGATGGTAATGGGACCGGTGGATAGGGAAGGAGTAATGGACAGGTGGATAGGGAAGGATTGGTAATGGACTGGTGGATGGGGAAGGGCTGGTATGGACTGGTGGATAGAAGGATTAATGGGACTGGTGGATAGGGAAGGATTGGTAATGGGACTGGTGGATAGGGAAGGATTGGTAATGGGACTGGTGGATAGGGAAGGTTGGTAATGGGACTGGTGGATAGGGCTGGTAATGGGACTGGTGGATAGGGGAAGGATTGGTAATGGACTGGTGGATAGGGAAGGGTTGGCAATGGGACTGGTGGATAGGGAAGGATTGGTAATGGGACTGGTGGATAGGGAAGGATTGGTAATGGGACTGGTGGATAGGGAAGGATTGGTAATGGGACTGGTGGATAGGGAAGGTTGGTAATGGGACGGTGGATAGGGAAGGATTGGTAATGGGACTGGTGGATAGGGAAGGGTTGGTAATGGGACTGGTGGATAGGGAAGGATTGGTACGGGACTGGTGGATAGGGAAGGATTGGTAATGGGACTGGTGGATAGGGAAGGATTGGTAATGGACTGGTGGATAGGGAAGGCTGGTAATGGGACTGGTGGATAGGGGAAGGATTGGTATGGGACTGGTGATAGGGGAAGGATTGGTACGGGACTGGTGGATAGGGAAGGATTGGTAATGGACTGGTGGATAGGGGAAGGGCTGGTAACGGGACTGGTGGATAGGGAAGGATTGGTAATGGGACTGGTGGATAGGAAGGATTGGTAATGGGACTGGTGGATAGGGAAGGTAATGGGACTGGTGGATAGGGAAGGACTGGTAATGGACAGGTGGATAGGGGAAGGATTGGTACGGGACTGGTGGATAGGGAAGGATTGGTAATGGGACTTGCGGATAGGGAAGGATTGGTAATGGGACAGGTGGATAGGGAAGGGTTGGTAATGGGACTGGTGGATAGGGAAGGATTGGTAATGGACTGGTGATAGGGAAGGATTGCAATGGACAGGTGGATAGGGAAGGATTGGTAATGGGACTGGTGGATAGGGGAAGGATTGGTAATGGGACTGGTGGATAGGGAAGGATTGGTAATGGACTGGTGGATAGGGAAGGTTGGTAACGGGACTGGTGGATAGGGAAGGATTGGTAATGGGACTGGTGGATAAGGGAAGGTTGTGACTGGTGGATAGGGAAGGATTGGTAATGGACCAGGATAGGGAAGGATTGGTAATGGGACTGGTGGATAGGGGAAGGGTTGAATGACTGGTGGATAGGGAAGGATTGGTAATGGGACTGGTGATAGGGGAAGGATTGGTAATGGACCGGTGGATAGGGAAGGATGGTAATGGGACTGGTGGATAGGGGAAGGTTGGTAATGGGACTGGTGGATAGGGGAAGGATTGGTAATGGGACTGGTGGATAGGGGAAGGCTGGTAATGGACTGGTGGATAGGGAAGGATTGGTAATGGACTGGTGGATAGGGAAGGATTGGTAATGGACTGGTGATAGAAGGTTGGTAATGGACTGGTGGATAGGGAAGGATTGGTAATGGGACTGGTGGATAGGGGAAGGTTGGTACGGGACTGGTGGATAGGAAGGATTGGTAATGGTTGGTAATGGACTGGTGGATAGGGAAGGATTGGTAATGGACTGGTGGATAGGGAAGGGTTGGTAATGGGACTGGTGATAGAAGGCTGGTAATGGGACTGGTGGATAGGGAAGGATTGGTAATGGACCGGTGGATAGGGAAGGACTGGTAATGGGACGGTGGATAGGGGAAGGGTTGGTACGGGACTGGTGGATAGGGAAGGTTGGTAATGGGACTGGTGGATAGAAGGATTGCAATGGGACTGGTGGATAGGGGAAGGTTGGTAATGGGACTGGTGGATAGGGGAAGGTTGGTACGGGACTGGTGGATAGGGGAAGGATTGGTACTGACTGGTGGATAGAAGGGTTGGTAATGGACTGTGGAGGAAGGATTGGCAATGGGACTGGTGATAGGGAAGGCTGGTAATGGGACTGGTGGATAGCGGAAGGATTGGTAACGGGACTGGTGGATAGGGAAGGTTGGTAATGGGACTGGTGGATAGGGTTAGGGTTGGTAATGGGACTGGTGGATAGGGGAAGGATTGGTAATTGGACTGGTGGATAGGAGAAGGTTGGTAATGGGACAGGTGGATAGGGAAGGATTGGTAATGGACTGGTGGATAGGGAAGGCTGGTAATGGGACTGGTGGATAGGGAAGGATTGGTAATGGACTGGTGGATAGGGAAGGATTGGTAATGGGACTGGTGGATAGGGAAGGGCTGGTAATGGACTGGTGGATAGGGAAGGATTGGTAATGGACTGGTGGATAGGGAAGGATTGGTAATGGGACTGGTGGATAGGGTTGGTAATGGGACTGTAGATAGGGAAGGATTGGTAATGGGACTGGTGGATAGGGGGGTTGGTAATGGGACTGGTGGATAGGGAAGGATTGGTAATGGGACTGGTGGATAGGGAAGGATTGGTAATGGGACTGGTGGATAGGGAAGGATTGCAATGGGACTGGTGGATAGAAGGATTGGTAATGGGACTGGTGGATAGGCTGAATGAAGGATTGGGGAAGGCTAATGGATTGGTGGATAGGGAAGGGTTGCAATGGGACTGGTGGATAGGGGAAGGATTGGTAATGGGACTGGTGGAGGAAGGATTTTCCGGGGCATGGACTGGTGGATAGGAAGGGCTGGTACGGACTGGTGGATAGGAAGGATTGGTAATGGGACTGGTGGATAGGGATTGGTAAATGACTGGTGGATAGGGAAGGTTGGTAATGGGACTGGTGGATAGGGAAGGATTGTAATGGGACTGGTGGATAGGGAAGGATTGGTACGGGACTGGTGGATAGGAAGGCTGGTAATGGACCGGTGGATAGGGAAGGATTCATTGTAATGGGACGTGGATAGGGAAGGATTGGTAATGGACTGGTGGATAGGGGAAGGTTGGTAATGGGACTGGTGGATAGGGGAAGGATTGCAATGGACTGGTGGATAGGGAAGGATTGGTAATGGGACTGGTGGATAGGGAAGGTAATGGGACTGGTGGATAGGGAAGGATTGGTAATGACTGGTGGATAGGGGAGGATTGGTAATGGACAGGTGGATAGGGAAGGATTGGTAATGGGACTGGTGGATAGGGAAGGATTGGTAATGGGACTGGTGGATAGGAAGGATTGTTAATGCTGGGGTGGATAGGGAAGGATTGGCAATGGGACTGGTGATAGAAGGTTGGTAATGGGACTGGTGGATAGGGGAAGGATTGGTATGGGACCGGTGGATAGGGGAAGGATTGAATGGGACAGGTGGATAGGGAAGGATTGGTAATGGGACTGGTGGATAGGGAAGGACTGGTAATGGGACCGGTGGATAGGGAAGGATTGGTAATGGACTGGTGGATAGGAGGTGATAGAAGGATTAATGGACTGGTGGATAGGAAGGATTGGTATGGGACTGGTGGATAGGAAGGATTGGTAATGGGACTGGTGGATAGGAAGGATTGGTAATGGGACTGGTGGATAGGGAAGGATTGGTAATGGGACTGGTGGATAGGGGAAGGTTGGTAATGACTGGTGGATAGGGAAGGATTGCAAATGGGACTGGTGGATAGGGGTTGAACAATCAGGATAAAGGAAGGATTGGTAATGGGACTGGTGGATAAGGGAAGGTTGGTAATGGGACTGGTGGATAGGGAAGGATTTGTAATGGACTGGTGGATAGGGGAAGGATTGGTACGGGACTGGTGGATAGGGAAGGATTGTAATGGGACTGGGAGAATGGATAGGTTGCAATGGAAGGATTGGTAATGGACTGGTGGATAGGGGAAGGATTGGTATGGGACTGGTGGATAGGGAAGGATTGGTAATGGGACTGGTGGATAGGGAAGGGTTGGCAATGGGACTGGTGGATAGGGAAGGATTGGTGGACTGGTGGATAGAAGGGTTGGTACGGGACTGGTGGACAGGGAAGGATTGGTAATGGGACTGGTGGATAAGATTGGTAATGGACCATTGGTGGATAGGGAAGGATTAATGGGACTGGTGGATAGGGAAGGATTGGTAATGACTGGTGGATAGAAGGTTGGTAATGGGACCGGTGGATAGGAAAGGTTGGTAATGGACTGGTGGATAGGGAAGGATTGGTAATGGGACAGGTGGATAGGGAAGGATTGGTACGGGACTGGTGATAAGGATTGGTAATGGACTGGTGGGGGAAGGATTGGTAATGGGACTGGTGGATAGGGAAGGATTGGTAATGGGACTGGTGGATAAGGGAAGGATTGGTATGGGACTGGTGATAGAAGGTTGGTAATGGGACTGGTGGATAGGAAGGATTGGCAATGGGACTGGTGATAGGGGAAGGGTTGGTAATGGGACTGGTGGATAGCTGCTGGAAGCTGATCAGAATGGACTGGTAATGGGAACAGGATAGAGGAAAGCGATTGGGACTGGTGGATAGGGAAGGATTGGTAATGGGACCGGTGGATAGGGAAGGATTGGTAATGGACTGGTGGATAGGGAAGGATTGGTAAGGACTGGTGGATAGGGAAGGCTGTAGTCGACTATAGGGGAAGGGGTTGGTGGTAATGGGACTGGTGGATAGGGAAGGCTGGTACGGGACTGGTGGATAGGGGAAGGATTGGTAATGGGACTGGTGGATAGGGAAGGATTGGTAATGGACGGTGGATAGGGGCGATTGAAGGAAGCAGAAGGAATAGGTGATAGAGAAGATAGCAATGATCCGATCTGCATGGTGGATAGGGAAGGGTTGGTAATGGGACTGGTGGATAGGGAAGGATTGGCAATGGGACTGGTGGATAGGGAAGGATTGGTAATGGGACCGGTGGATAGGAAGGATTGGTAATGACTGGTGGATAGGGAAGGGTTGCAATGGGACTGGTGGATAGGGAAGGATTGGTACGACAGGTGGATAGGGAAGGTTGGTAATGACTGGTGGGGACGATAGGGAAGGATTGGTAATGGGACTGGTGGACAGGGAAGGATTGGTACGGGACAGCAGGATAGGGAAGGACTGGTAATGGGACTGGTGGATAGGGAAGGGCTGGTAACGGGACAGGTGGATAGGAAGGATTGGTAATGGACTGGTGGATAGGGAAGGGTTGGTAATGACTGGTGGATAGGGGAAGGATTGGTAATGGGACTGGTGGATAGGGGAAGGATTGGTAATGGACTTGTGGATAAGGGAAGGCTGGTACGGGACTGGTGGATAGGGAAGGATTGGTAATGGACCAGTGGACAGGGGAAGCGTTGGTAATGGGGACTGGTGGATAGGGAAGGATTGGTGACTGGTGATAGGGCACTGTACGGAATTAAGGTGGTAATGGACTGGTGGATAGGGAAGGATTGCAATGGACTGGTGATAGGGGAAGGATTGGTACGGACTGGTGGATAGGGAAGGGGTGGTAATGGGACTGGTGGATAGGGAAGGATTGTAATGGGACTGGTGGATAGGGGAAGGATTGGTAATGGACTGGTGGATAGGGGAAGGACTGGTGGGGAAGGACAATGGACTGGTGGATAGGGAAGGATTGGTAATGGACTGGTGGATAGGAAGTAAAGGATTGGTAGGGACTGGTGGATAGGGAAGGATTGTAATGGGACTGGTGATAGGGAAGGATTGGTAATGGGACTGGTGGATAGGAAGAGCGAATGGACTGGTGGATAGGGAAGGTTGGTAATGGGACAGGTGGATAGAAGGATTGCAATGGACTGTGATGTGGAAGGTTGGTAATGGGACTGGTGGATAGGGAAGGATTGGTAATGGGACTGGTGGATAGGGAAGGATTGGTAATGGGACTGGTGGATAGAAGGGTGGTAATGGGACTGGTGGATAGGGAAGGTTGGTAACGGGACTGGTGGATAGGGGTTGGTAATGGGACTGGTGGATAAAGGTTGGTAATGGGACTGGTGGATAGGGAAGGATTGGTAATGGGACTGGTGGATAGGGAAGGGTTGGTAATGGGACTGGTGATAGGGAAGGATTGGTAATGGGACCGGTGGATAGGGAAGGGTTGGTAATGGGACTGGTGGATAGGGAAGGATTGTAATGGACTGGTGGATGGGGAAGGATTGGTAATGGGACTGGTGGATAGGGAAGGGTTGGTATGGACTGGTGGATAGGGAAGGGAAGGGATTGGTAATGACCAGGATAGGGAAGGATTGGTAATGGACTGGTGGATAGGAAGGATTGGTAATGGGACTGGTGGATAGGGAAGGTTGGTAAGGACTGGTGGATAGGGAAGGATTGGTAATGGACTGGTGGATAGGGAAGGATTGGTAATGGGACTGGTGGATAGGGAAGGATTGGTAATGGGACTGGTGGATAGGGAAGGGTTGGAGATAGGGGGACTGGTGGAAGGATAGAAGGATTGGTAATGGGACTGGTGGATAGGAAGGGTTGGTAATGGGACTGGTGGATAGGGAAGGATTGGTAATGGGACTGGTGGATAGGGAAGGATTGGTAATGGACTGGTGGATAGAAGGCTGGAAGGCTAGGGTTGGTAATGGGACTGGTGGATAGGGAAGGATTGGTAATGGGACTGGTGGATAGGGAAGGATGGTAATGGGACTGGTGGATAGGGAAGGGGTTGGTATGGACTGGTGGATAGGGAAGGATTGGTAATGGGACCGGTGGATGGGAAGGATTGGTAATGGGACCGGTGGATAGGGAAGGCTGGTAATGGGACTGGTGGATAGGGAGGATTGGCAATGGGACTGGTGGATAGGAAGGATTGGTAATGGGACTGGTGGATAGAAGGTTGGTAATGGACCGGTGGATAGGGAAGGATAGGTACTGGACTGGTGGATAGGGGATTGGTAATGGGACTGATGGATAGGACTGGTGGATAGGGAAGGATTGGTACGGGGTGGGTGGATAGGGAAGGGTAATGGGACTGGTGGATAGGGAAGGAAGGGTAATGACTGGTGGATAGGGAAGGAATGGGACTGGTGGATAGGGGAAGGATAGGAAGGATGGTAATGGGACTGGTGGATAGGGAAGGATTGGTAATGGACTGGTGGATAGGGAAGGGTTGGTAATGGGACTGGTGGATAGGGAAGGTTGGTACGGGACCATGGATAGGGAAGGATTGGTAATGGGACTGGTGGATAGGGAAGGGCTGGTAATGGACTGGTGGATAGGGAAGGATTGTAGGGGACTGGTGGATAGGGAAGGATTGGTACGGGACTGGTGGATAGGAAGGATTGGTAATGGGACTGGTGGATAGGGAAGGCTGGTAATGGGACAGGTGGATAGGGAAGGATTGGTAATGGGACTGGTGGATAGGGAAGGGTTGGTAATGGACTGGTGGATAGGGAAGGATTGGTGGACTGGTGGACCGTGATGGGGAAGGATTGGTAATGGACTGGTGGATAGGGGAAGGTTGGTAATGGGACTGGTGGATAGGAAGGTTGGTAATGGGACTGGTGGATAGGAAGGATTGGGTATGGACTGGTGGATAGGGAAGGGTTGGTAATGGGACTGGTGGATAGGGAAGGGGATTGGTACGGGACCGGTGGATAGGGAAGGCTGGTAATGGGACTGGTGGATAGGGAAGGATTGGTAATGGGACTGGTGGATAGGAAGGATTGGTAATGGGACTGGTGGATAGGGAAGATTGGTAATGGACAGGTGGATAGGGGAAGGATTGGTAATGGGACTGGTGGATAGGGAAGATTGGTAATGTGACTGGTGGATGGGGAAGGATTGGTAATGGGACTGGTGGATAGGGAAGGATTGGTAATGGACTGGTGGATAGGGAAGGATTGGTAATGGACTGGTGGATAGGGAAGGACGGTAATGGGACTGGTGGATAGGAAGGATTGGTAATGGGACTGGTGGATAGGGAAGGATTGGTACGGGACTGGTGGATAGGGAAGGATTGGTAATGGACCAGGTGGATAGGGAAGGATTGCAATGGACTGGTGGATAGGGAAGGATTGGTAATGGGACTGGTGGATAGGGGAAGGATTGGTAATGGGACTGGTGGATAGGGAAGGATTGGTAATGGGACTGGTGGATAGGGGAAGGATTGTACGGGACTGGTGGCTAAGGGAAGGGGTTGTAATGGGTCAGGTGGCTCGGGGAAGGATTGGTAATGGGACTGGTGGATAAAGGGAAGGGTTGGTAATGGGACTGGTGGATAGGGGAAGGGTTGGTAATGGGACTGGTGGACAGGGAAGGTTGGTAATGGACTGGTGGATAGGGGAAGGATTGGTAATGGGACTGGTGGATAGGGAAGGGGACTGGTGGATAGGGGAAGGGAAGATTGGTAATGGGACTGGTGGATAGGGAAGGATTGGTAATGGGGACTGGTGGATAGGGAAGGGTTGGTAATGGGACTGGTGGATAGAAGGATTGGTAATGGGACTGGTGGAAATGGGACTGGTGGATAGGGAAGGATTGGTAATGGGACTGGTGGATAAGGGAAGGGTTGGTAATGGGACTGGTGGATAAGGGAAGGTGGTAATGGGACTGGTGGATAGGAAGGGTAATGGATGGCAGTGATAGGGAAGGATTGGTAATGGACTGGTGGATAGGGAAGGATTGGTAATGGGACTGGTGGATAGGGAAGGATTGGTAATGGGACTGGTGGATAGGGAAGGAATGGGACTAGTGGAAGGATTGGTAATGGGACTGGTGGATAGGGGAAGGAATGGGACTGGTGGATAGGGAAGGGTTGGTAATGGGACTGGTGGATAGGGAAGGATTGGAATGGGACTGGTGGATAGGGAAGGGTTGGTAATGGGACTGGTGGATAGGGAAGGGGATGGATGGACAATGGGACTGGTGGATAGGGAAGGCTGGTAATGGGACAGGTGGATAGGGGAAGGATTGCAATGGGACTGGTGGATAGGGGAAGGATTGGTAATGGACTGGTGGATAGGGAAGGTTGGTAATGGGACTGGTGGATAGGGAAGGATTGGTAATGACTGGTGGATAGGTTGGTAATGGGACTGGTGGAGAGGGGAAGGGTTAGTAATGGGACTGGTGGATAGGGAAGGATTGGTGTGGTGGACAGATTGGTGTGGATAGGGAAGGTTGGTAATGGACTGGTGGATAGGGAAGGATTGGTAATGGGACTGGTGGATAGGGAAGGTTGGTAATGGGACTGGTGGATAGGGAAGGGTTGGTATTGCAATGGGACTGGTGGATAGGGGAAGGCTGGTAATGGGACTGGTGGATAGGGAAGGATTGGTAATGGGACTGGTGGATAGGGGAAGGATTGGTAATGGGACTGGTGGATAGGGAAGGATTGGTAATGGACCGGTGGATAGGGGAAGGATTGGTAATGGGGCACTGGTGGATAGGGAAGGGTTGGTAATGGGACTGGTGGATAGGGAAGGACTGGTAATGGGACTGGTGGATAGGGGAAGGTGGGACTGGTGGATAGGGAAGGATTGGTAATGGGGACTGCAGATAGGGAAGGATTAGTAAGGGACTGGTGGATAGGAAGGGTTGGTAATGGGACTGGTGGATAGGGAAGGATTGGTAATGGGACTGGTGGATAGGGAAGGATGGTAATGGGACTGTGGATAGGGAAGGATTAAATGGGACCAGATAGGGGAAGGGTTGGTAGGGAAGGATTGGTAATGGGACTGGTGGATAGGGAAGGATTGGTAATGGGACTGGTGGATAGGAAGGTTGGTAATGGGACAGGTGGATAGGGAAGGATTGTAATGGACTGGTGGATAGAAGGTTGCAATGGGACTGGATAGGGAAGGATTGGTAATGGACTGGTGGATAGGGGAAGGATTGGCAATGACCTAGGGATGGACCGTGGATAGGGAAGGATTGGTACGGGACTGGTGGATAGGAAGGGTTGGGTAATGGGACTGGTGGATAGGGGAAGGATTGGTAATGGGACTGGTGGATAGGGAAGGGAAGTTGGTAATGGACTGGTGGATAGGGAAGGATTGGTAATGGGACTGGTGGATAGGGGAAGGATTGGTAATGGGACTGGTGGATAGGGGAAGGGTTGGTAATGGACAGGGTGATAGGAAGGATTGGTAATGGGACTGGTGGATAGGGAAGGGTTGGTAATGGGACTGGTGGATAGGGAAGGATTGGTAATGGGACTGGTGGATAGGAAGGTTGGTAATGGGACTGGTGGATAGGGAAGGATTGGTAATGGACTGGTGGATAGGGAAGGTTGGTAATGGGACTGGTGGATAGGGGAAGGATTGGTAATGGGACTGGTGGATAGGGAAGGATTGGTAATGGGACTGGTGGATAGGGAAGGTTGGTAATGGGACTGGTGGATAGGGAAGGATTGGTAATGGGACTGGTGGATAGGGAAGGGATTGGTAATGGGACTGGTGGATAGGGAAGGGTTGGTAATGGGACTGGTGGATAGGGAAGGATTGGTAATGGGACTGGTGGATAGGGAAGGGTTGGTAATGGGACTGGTGGATAGGGAAGGGTTGGTAATGGGACTGGTGGATAGGGAAGGACTGGTAATGGGACTGGTGGATAGGGAAGGATTGGTAATGGGACTGGTGGAGGGAAGGCTGGTAGTGGACTGGTGGATAGGGGAAGGATGTAATGGGACTGGTGGATAGGGGAAGGATTGGCAAGGGGACTGCTGGATAGGGGAAGGGTTGGTAATGGGACAGGTGGATAGGGAAGGGTTGGTAATGGACTGGTGGATAGGGGAAGGATTGGTAATGGACTGGTGGATAGGAAGGATTGGTAATGGGACTGGTGGATAGGGAAGGGATTGGTAATGGGACTGGTGGATAGGGGAAGATTGGTAATGGGACTGGTGTAGAAGGGTTGGTAATGGGACTGGTGGATAGGGAAGGGTTGGTAATGGGACTGGTGGATAGGGAAGGATTGGTAATGGGACTGGTGGATAGGGAAGGTTGGTAATGGGACTGGTGGATGGAAGGTGGTAATGGACTGGTGGATAAAGGATTGGTAATGGGACTGGTGGATAGGGAAGGATTGGTAATGGGACTGGTGGATAGGGAAGGATTGGTAATGGGACTGGTGGATAGGGAAGGTTGGTAATGGGACTGGTGATAGGGAAGGATTAGTACGGGACTGGTGGATAGGGAAGGCTGGTAATGGGACTGGTGGATAGGGAAGGATTGGTAATGGGACTGGTGGATAGGGAAGGATTGGTAATGGGACCGGTGGATAGGGAAGGATTGGTAATGGGACTGGTGGATAGGGAAGGATTGGTAATGGGACTGGTGGATAGGGAAGTTGGTAATGGGACTGGTGGATAGGAAGGGTTGGTAATGGGACTGGTGGATAGGGAAGGGTTGGTAATGGGACTGGTGGATAGAAGGATTGGTAATGGGACTGGTGGATAGGGAAGGATTGGTAATGGGACTGGTGGATAGGGAAGGATTGGTAATGGGACTGGTGGATAGGGGAAGGATTGGTAATGGGACTGGTGGATAGGGAAGGGTTGGTAATGGGACTGGTGGATAGGGATTGGTAATGACTGGAATGGGACTGGGGATGGGGAAGGATTGGTAATGGGACTGGTGGATAGGAAGGATTGGTAATGGGACTGGTGGATAGGAAGGCTGGTAATGGGACTGGTGGATAGGGAAAGGTTGGTATGGGACTGGTGGATAGGGAAGGATTGGTATGGGACTGGTGGATAGGGGAAGGGTTGGTAATGGACTGGTGGATAGGGAAGGATTGGTAATGGGACTGGTGGATAGGGGAAGGTTGGTAATGGGACTGGTGGATAGGAGAAGGTAATGGGACTGGTGGATAGGGAAGGACTGGTAATGGGACTGGTGGATAGGGAAAGGCTGGTAATGGACTGGTGGATAAGGAAGGATTGGTAATGGACTGGTGATAGAAGGGTTGGTAATGGGACTGGTGGATAGGGAAGGATTGGTAATGGGACTGGTGGATGGGGAAGGATTGGTAATGGGACTGGTGGATAGGGAAGGATTGGTAATGGGACTGGTGGATAGAGGATTGGTAATGGGACTGGTGGATAGGGGAAGAAGGTTGGTAATGGGAGGTGGATAGGGAAGGATTGGTAATGGGACTGGTGGATAGGGGAAGGATTGGTATGGGACTGGTGGATAGGGAAGATTGGTAATGGACTGGTGGATAGGGAAGGTTGGTAATGGGACTGGTGGATAGGAAGGATTGGTAATGGGACTGGTGGATAGGGAAGGATTGGTGGACTGGTGGATAGGGAAGGGTTGGTGAAAATGGGACTGGTGGATAGGGGAAGGTTGGTACGGGACTGGTGGATAGGGAAGGATTGGTAATGGGACTGGTGGATGGATAGGGAAGGGATTGGTAATGGGACTGGTGGATAGAAGGGTTGGTAATGGGACTGGTGGATAGGAAGGATTGGTAATGGGACTGGTGGATGGGGAAGGATTGGTAATGGGACTGGTGGATAGGGAAGGATTGGTAATGGGACTGGTGGATAGGGAAGGATTGGTATGGGACTGGTGGATAGGGAAGGGGTTGGTAATGGGACAGGTGGATAGGGAAGGATTGGTAATGGGACTGGTGGATAGGGGAAGGATTGGTAATGGGACTGGTGGATAGGGAAGGATTGTAATGGGACAGGTGGATAGGGAAGGATTGGTAATGGGACTGGTGGATAGGGAAGGATTGGTAATGGGACTGGTGGATAGGGAAGGGTTGGTAATGGGACTGGTGGATAGGGAAGGATTGGTAATGGGACTGGTGGATGGGGAAGGATTGGTAATGGGACTGGTGGATAGGGAAGGGTTGGTAATGGGACTGGTGGATAGGGGGAAGGATTGGTAATGGGACTGGTGGATAGGGAAGGAAGGTAATGACTGGTGATATAAAAGGGACTGGTGGATAGGGAAGGATTGGTAATGGGACTGGTGGATAGGGGAAGGATTGGTAATGGGACTGGTGGATACGGGAAGGATTGGTAATGGGACTGGTGGATTGAAGAAGGATTGGTAATGGGACTGGTGGATAGGGGAAGGATTGGTACTGGGTCTGGTGATAGGGAAGGATTGGTAATGGGACTGGTGGATAGGGGAAGGATTGGTAATGGGACTGGTGGATAGGGAAGGATTGGTAATGGGACTGGTGGATAGGGAAGGATTGGTAATGGGACTGGTGGATAGGGAAGGATTGGTAATGGGACTGGTGGATAGGGAAGGATTGGTGATGGGAAGGTTGGTAATGGGACTGGTGGATAGGGAAGGATTGGTAATGGGACTGGTGGATAGGGAAGGTTGGTAATGGGACTGGGATAGGAAGGATTGGTAATGGGACTGGTGGATAGGGAAGGATTGGTAATGGGACAGGTGGATAGGGAAGGATTGGTAATGGACTGGTGGATAGAGGGAAGGTTGGTAATGGGACTGGTGGATAGGGGAAGGATTGGTAATGGGACTGGTGGATAGGGGAAGGATTGGTAATGGGACTGGTGGATAGGGGAAGGATTGGTAATGGGACCATGGATAGGGAAGGTTGGTAATGGGACTGGTGGATAGGGAAGGATTGTAATGGGACTGGTGGATAGGGGAAGGTTGGTAATGGGACTGGTGGATAGGGAAGGATTGGTAATGGGACTGGTGGATAGGGAAGGATTGGTAATGGGACTGGTGGATAGGGAAGGGTTGGTAATGGGACTGGTGGATAGGGAAGGATTGGTAATGGGACTGGTGGATAGGAAGGGTTGGTAATGGGACTGGTGGATAGGGGAAGGATTGGTAATGGGACTGGTGGATAGGGAAGGATTGGTAATGGGACTGGTGGATAGGGAAGGCTGGTAATGGGACTGGTGGGATAGGGAAGGATTGGTAATGGGACTGGTGGATAGGGAAGGATTGGTAATGGGACTGGTGGATAGGGAAGGATTGGTAATGGGACTGGTGGATAGGGAAGGATTGGTAATGGGACTGGTGGATAGGGAAAGGGTTGGTAATGGGACTGGATAGGGAAGGATTGGTAATGGGACTGGTGGATAGGGAAGGATTGGTAATGGGACTGGTGGATAGGGAAGGATTAATGGGACTGGTGGATGGGGAAGGGATGGTTATGGGACTGGTGGATAGGGGAAGGATTGGTAATGGGACTGGTGAATAGGGAAAGGGTGGTAATGGGACTGGTGGATAGGGGAAGGATTGCATGGACTGGTGGATAGGGAAGGTTTGGAAATGGGACTGGTGGATTGGGGAAGGGTTGGTAATGGACTGGTGGATAGGGGAAGGATTGGTAATGGGAAGGATTGGTACGACTGGTGGATAGGGAAGGGTTGGTAATGGGACTGGTGGATAGGGAAGGATTGGTAATGGGACTGTGGATAGGGAAGGTTGGTAATGAGAATGGTGGATAGGGGAAGGGTTGGTAATGGGACTGGTGGATAGGGGAAGGATTAATGGGACTGGTGGATAGGGGAAGGTTGGTAATGGGACTGGTGGATAGGGAAGGATTGGTAATGGGACTGGTGGATAGGGAAGGGTTGGTAATGGGACTGGTGGATAGGGAAGGATTGGTAATGGGACTGGTGGATAGGGAAGGCTAATGGACTGGTGGATAGGGAAGGATTGGTAAGGACTGGTGGATAGGGAAGGATTGGTAATGGGACTGGTGGATAGGAAGGGGTTGGTAATGGGACTGGTGGATAGGGGAAGGGTTGGTACTGGGACTGGTGGATAGGGAAGGATTGGTAATGGGACTGGTGGATAGGGAAGGGTTGGTATGGGACTGGTGGATAGGGGACAATTGGTAATGGGACTGGTGGATAGGGGAAGGATTGTAAATGGGACTGGTGGATAGGGGAAGGATTGGTAATGGGTCTGGTGGATAGGGGATCGGATGGTAATGGGACTGGTGGATAGGGAAGGGTTGGTAATGGACTGGTGGATAGGGAAGGGTTGGTAATGGGACTGGTGGATAGGAAGGTTGGTAATGGGACTGGTGGATAGGAAGGATTGGTAATGGGACTGGTGGATAGGGAAGGATTGGTAATGGGACTGGTGGATAGGGAAGGGTTGGTATGGGACTGGTGGATAGGGGAAGGTTGGTAATGGGACTGGTGGATAGGGGAAGGATTGGTAATGGGACTGGTGGATAGGGGAAGGACTGGTAATGGGACTGGTGGATAGGGGAAGGGTTGGTAATGGGACTGGTGGATAGGGGGGAAGGATTGCAATGGGACTGGTGGATAGGGGAAGGTTGGTAATGGGACTGGTGGATAGGGAAGGACTGGTAATGGGACTGGTGGATAGGGAAGGATGGTAATGGGACTGGTGGATAGGGGAAGGGTTGGTATGGGACTGGTGATAGGGGAAGGATTGGTAATGGGACTGGTGGATAGGGGAAGGTTGGTAAGGACTGGTGGATAGGGAAGGATTGGTAATGGGACTGGTGGATAGGAAGGATTGGTAATGGGACTGGTGGATAGGAAGGATTGGTAATGGGACTGGTGGATAGGGAAGAGTTGGTAATGGGACTGGTGGATAGGGGAAGGTTGGGAATGGGACTGGTGGATAGGGAAGGTTGGTAATGGGACTGGTGGATAGGGAAGGATTGGTACGGGACTGGTGGATAGGGGAAGGTTTGGTAATGGGACTGGTGGATAGGGGAAGGTTTGGTAATGGGACTGGTGGATAGCGGAAGGATTGGTAATGGGAGTGGTGGATAGCGGAAGGGTTGCTAATGGGACTGGTGGATAGGGAAGGATTGGTAATGGGACTGGTGGATAGGGGAAGGATTGGTAATGGGACTGGTGGATAGGAAGGATTGGAATGGACTGGTGGATAGGGAAGGGTTGGTAATGGGACTGGTGGATAGGGGAAGGATTGGTAATGGGACTGGTGGATAGGGAAGGATTGGTACGGGACAGGTGGATAGGGAAGGTTGGTAATGGGACTGGTGGATGGGGAAGGATTGGTAATGGGACTGGTGGATAGGGAAGGGTTGGTAATGGGACTGGTGGATAGGGGAAGGATTGGTAATGGGACTGGTGGATAGGGAAGGATTGGTAATGGACTGGTGGATAGGGAAGGATTGGTAATGGGACTGGTGGATAGGGAAGGGTAATGGGACTGGTGGATAGGGAAGGATTGGTAATGGGACTGGTGGATAGGGAAGGGATTGGTAATGGGACTGGTGGATAGGGAAGGGCCAGGCCGGACCGATTGTAATGTGGGACTGGTGGATAGGGGAAGGATTGTAATGGACTGGTGGATAGGGGGAAGGCTGGTAATGGGACCGGTGGATAGGGAAGGATTGGTAATGGGACTGGTGTGGATAGGGAAGGTTATTAATGGGACTGGTGGATAGGGAAGGATTGGTAATGGGACTGGTGGATAGGGAAGGATTGGTAATGGGACTGGTGGATAGGGAAGGATTGGTAATGGGACTGGTGGATAGGGAAGGATTGGTAATGGGACTGGTGGATAGGGAAGGGTTGGTATGGGACTGGTGGATAGGGGAAGGATTGGTAATGGGACTGGTGGATAGGGAAGGATTGGTAATTGGGACTGGTGGATGGGGAAGGATTGGTAATGGGACTGGTGGATAAGGGAAGGATTGGTAATGGGACCGTGGATAGGGAAGGATTGGTAATGGGACTGGTGGATAGGGAAGGGTTGGTAATGGGACTGGTGGATAGGGAAGGATTGGTACGGGACTGGTGGATAGGGAAGGATTGGTAATGGGACTGGTGGATAGGGGAAGGTTGGTAATGGGACTGGTGGATAGGGAAGGTTGGTAATGGGACTGGTGGATAGGGAAGGATTGGTAATGGGACTGGTGGATAGGGGAAGGACTGGTAATGGGACTGATGGATAGGAGAAGGGCTGGTAATGGGACTGGTGGATAGGGGAAGGATTGGTAATAGGACTGGTGGATAGGAGAAGGGTTGGTAATGGGACTGGTGGATAGGGGAAGGATTGGTAATGGGACTGGTGGATAGGTGAAGGAATGGTAATGGGACTGGTGGATAGGGGAAGGATTCGTAATTGGACTGGGGGATCGGGGAAGGATTGGTAATGGGACTGGTGGATAGGGAAGGATTGGTAATGGGACTGGTGGATAGGGAAGGGTTGGTAATGGGACTGGTGGATAGGGAAGGTTAGTAATTGGACTGGTGGATAGGGGAAGGGTTGGTAATGGGACTGGTGGATAGGGAAGGATGGTAATGGGACTGGTGGATAGGGGAAGGATTGGTAATGGGACTGGTGGATAGGGGAAGGATTGGTAATGGGACTGGTGGATAGTTGAAGGATTGGTAATGGGACTGGTGGATAGGGGAGGGGTTGGTAATGGGACTGGTGGATAGGGGAAGGATTGGTAATGGGACTGGTGGATAGGGGAAGGATTGGTAATGGGACTGGTGGATAGGGGAAGGGTTGGTAATGGGACTGGTGGATAGGGGAAGGGATTGTAATGGGACTGGTGGATAGGGGAAGGGTTGGTAATGGGACAGGTGGATGGGAGGAAGGATTGGTAATGGGACTGGTGGATGGAAGGATTGGTAATGGGACTGGTGGATAGGGGAAGGTTGGTAATGGGACTGGTGGATAGGGAAGGATTGGTAATGGGACTGGTGGATAGGGAAGGATTGGTATGGGACTGGTGGATAGGGAAAGGGTTGGTAATGGGACTGGTGGATAGGGAAGGTTGGTAATGGGACTGGTGGATAGGGAAGGATTGGTAATGGGACTGGTGGATAGGAAGGGTTGGTAATGACTGGTGGATAGGGGAAGGTTGGTAATGGGACTGGTGGATAGGGAAGGATTGGTAATGGGACTGGTGGATAGGGGAAGGGTTATGGATGGGACTGGTGGATAGGGTAAGGATTGGTAATGGGACTGGTGGATAGGGGAAGGATTGGTAATGGGACTGGTGGATAGGTGAAGGGTTGGTAATGGGACAAGTGGATAGGGGATTGGTAATGGGACTGGTGGATAGGGAAGGATTGGTAATGGGACTGGTGGATAGGGGAAGGATTGGTAATGGGACTGGTGGATAGGGAAGGTTGGTAATGGGACAGTGGATAGAAGGATTGGTAATGGGACTGGTGGATAGGGAAGGATTGGTAATGGGACTGGTGGATAGGAAGGATTGGTAATGGGACTGGTGGATAGGGAAGGATTGGTAATGGGACTGGTGGATAGGGGAAGGATTGGTAATGGGACTTGTGGATATGGGAAGGATTGGTAATGGGACTGGTGGATAGGGGAAGGATTGGTAATGGGACTGGTGGATAGGGGAAGGGTTGGTAATGGGACTGGTGGATAGTGGAAGGATTGGTAATGGGACTGGTGGATAGGGGAAGGATTGGTAATGGGACTGGTGGATAGGGGAAGGATTGGTAATGTGACTGGTGGATAGCGGAAGGGTTATTAATGGGACTGGTGGATAGGGGAAGGATTGGTATTGGGAGTGGTGGTTCGGGAATGGTTGGTAATGGGACTGGTGAATAGGGGAAGGATTGGTAATGGGACTGGTGGATAGGGGAAGATTTGGTAATGGGACTGGTGGATAGGGGAAGGATTGGTAATGGGACTGGTGTATAGGGAAGGGTAATGGACTGGTGGATAGGGAAGGATTGGTAATGGGACTGGTGGATAGGGAAGGATTGGTAATGGGACTGGTGGATAGGGAAGGATTGGTAATGGGACTGGTGGATAGGGAAGGTTAAGTAATGGACTGGTGGATAGGGAAGGATGGGGAAGGATTGGTAATGGGACTGGTGGATAGGGAAGGGTTGGTAATGGGACTGGTGGATAGGGAAGGATTGTAATGGACTGGTGGATAGGGAAGGTTTGGTAATGGGACTGGTGGATAGGGGAAGGTTTGGTAATGGGACTGGTGGATAGGGGAAGGGTTGGTAATGGGACTGGTGGATGGGGAAGGATTGGTAATGGGACTGGTGGATAGGGAAGGATTGGTAATGGGACTGGTGGATAGGGAAGGGTTGGTAATGGGACTGGTGGATAGGGAAGGATTGGTAATGGGACTGGTGGATAGGGGGAAGGATTGGTAATGGGACTGGTGGATAGGGAAGGGTTGGTAATGGGACTGTGGATAGGGTTGAGTGTGGGACTGGTGGATAGGGGAAGGGTTGGTAATGGGACTGGTGGATAGGGGAAGGGTTGGTAATGGGACTGGTGGATAGGGGAAGGATTGGTAATGGGACTGGTGGATAGGGAGATTGGATGTGGGACTGGTGGATAGGGGAAGGATTGGTAATGGGACTGCTGGATAGGGGAAGGGTTGGTAATGGGACTGGTGGCTAGGGGAAGGGTTGGTAATGGGACTGGTGGATAGGGGAAGGATTGGCAATGGGACTGG
Source organism: Eriocheir sinensis (assembly GCF_024679095.1). Taxonomy (NCBI): domain Eukaryota; kingdom Metazoa; phylum Arthropoda; class Malacostraca; order Decapoda; family Varunidae; genus Eriocheir; species Eriocheir sinensis. The sequence continues at coordinate 4,031,151 of NC_066564.1, forward strand.
TGGATAGGGGAAGGGTTGGTAATGGGACAGGTGGATAGGGGAAGGGTTGGTAATGGGACTGGTGGATAGGGGAAGGATTTGTAATGGGACTGGTGGATAGGGGAAGGGTTGGTAATTGGACAGGTGAATAGGGGAAGGGTTGGTAATGGGACTGGTGAGTAGCGGAAGGATTGGTAATGGGACTGGTGCATAGGGGAAGGGTTGGTAATGGGACTGGTGGATAGGGGAAGGGTTGGTAATGGGACTGGTGGATAGGGGATGGATTGGTAATGGGACTGGTGGATAGGGGAAGGATTGGTAATGGGACTGGTGGATAGGGGAAGGGTTGGTAATGGGACTGGTGGATAGGGGAAGGATAGGTAATTGGACTGGTGGATAGGGGAAGGATTGGTAATGGGACTGGTTGATAGGGGAGGGATTGGTAATGGGACTGGTGGATAGGGGAAGGGTTGGTAATGGGACTGGTGGATAGGGGAAGGACTGGTAATGGGACTGGTGGATAGGGGAAGGGTTGGTAATGGGACTGGTGGATAGGGGAAGGGTTGGTAATGGGACTGGTGGATAGGGGAAGGATTGGTAATGGGACTGGTGGATAGGGGAAGGGTTGGTAATGGGACAGGTGGATAGGGGAAGGATTGGTAATGGGACTGGTGGATAAGGGAAGGATTGGTAATGGGAATGGTGAATAGGGGAAGGATTGGTAATGGGACTGGTGGATAGGGGAAGCGTTGGTAATGGGACAGGTGGATAGGGGAAGGATTGGTAATGGAACTGGTGGATAGGGGAAGGGTTGGTAATGGAACTGGTGGATAGCGGAAGGATTGGTAATGGGACTGGTGGATAGGGGAAGGATTGGTATTGGGACTGGTGGATAGGGGAAGAGTTGGTAATGGGACTGGTGGATAGGGGAAGGGTTGGTAATGGCACTGGTGGATAGGGGAAGGATTGGTAATGGGACTGGTGGATAGGGGAAGGGTTGGTAATGGGACTGGTGGATAGCGGAAGGATTGGTAATGGGACTGGTGGATAAGAGAAGGGTTGGTAATGGGACTGGTGGATAGGGTAAGGGTTGGTAATGGGACTGGTGGATAGGGGAAGGATTGGTAATGGGACTGGTGGATAGGGGAAGGATTGGTAATGGGACTGGTGAATAGGGGAAGGGTTGGTAATGGGACTGGTGGATAGGGGAAGGATTGGTAATGGGACTGGTGGATAGGGGAAGGGTTGGTAATGGGACAGGTGGATAGGGGAAGGATTGGTAATGGGACAGGTGGATAGGGGAAGGATTGGTAATGGGACTGGTGGATAGGGGAAGGATTGGTAATGGGACAGGTGGATAGGGGAAGGATTGGTAATGGGACTGGTGGATAAGGGAAGGGTTGGTAATGGGACTGGTGGATAGGGGAAGGGTTGGTAATGGGACTGGTGGATAGGGGAAGGATTGGTAATGGGACTGGTGGATAGGGGAAGGATTGGTAATGGGACTGGTGGATAGAGGAAGGATTGGTAATGGGACTGGTGGATAGAGGAAAGGTTGGTAATGGGACTGGTGGATAGGGGAAGGATTGGTAATGGGACTGGTGGATAGGGGAAGGATTGGTAATGGGACTGGTGGATAGGGGAAGGATTGGTAATGGGACTGGTGGATAGGGAAGGTTGGTAATGGAATGGTGGATAGGAAGGATTGGTAATGGGACTGGTGGATAGGGGAAGGATTGGTACGGACAGTGGTTGGGGAAGGATTGGTAATGGACTGGTGGATAGGGAAGGATTGGTAATGGGACTGGTGGATAGTGGAAGGATTGGTAATGGGACTGGTGGATAGGGGAAGGGTTGGTAATGGGACTGGTGGATAGGGGAAGGATTGGTAATGGGACTGGTGGATAGGGGAAGGATTGGTAATGGACTAGGACTGGTGGATAGGGAAGGATTGGTGGGACTTGTGGATAGGTGAAGGGTTGGTACTGGGACTGGTGGATAGGGGAAGGATTGGTAATGGGACAGGTGGATAGGGGAAGGATTGGTAATGGGACTGATGAATAAGGGAAGGGTTGGTAATGGGACTGGTGGATAGGGGAAGGATTGGTAATGGGACTGGTGGATAAGGGAAGGGTTGGTAATGGGACAGGTGGATAGGGGAAGGATTGGTAATGGGACTGGTGGATAGCGGAACGATTGGTAATGGGACTGGTGGAGAGGGGAAGGATTGCTAATGGGACTGGTGGATAGGGGAAGGGTTGGTAATGGGACTGGTGGATAGGAGAACGATTGGTAATGGGACTGGTGGATAGGGGAAGGGTTGGTAATGGGACAGGTGGATAGGGGAAGGATTGGTAATGGGACTGGTGGATAGGGGAAGGGTTGGTAATGGGACTGGTGGATAGGGGAAGGGTTGGTAATGGGACTGGTGGATAGAGGGAGGATTGGTAATGGGACTGGTGAATAGGGGCAGGGTTGATAATGAGACTGGTGGATAGGGGAAGGGTTGATAATGGTACTGGTGGATAGGGAAGGATTGGTAATGGGACTGGTGGATGGGGAAGGGTTGGTAATGGGACAGGTGGATAGGGAAGGATTGGTAATGGGACTGGTGGATAGGGATTAGGGTAATGGGACTGGTGGATAGGGAAGGATTGGTAATGGGACCGGTGGATAGGGAAGGATTGGTAATGGGACTGGTGGATAGGGAAGGTTTGGTAATTGGACTGGTGGATAGGGGAAGGTTTGGTAATGGGACTGGTGGATGGGGGAAGGGTTGATAATGGGACTGGTGGATAGGGGAAGGATTGGTAATGGGATTGGTTGATAGGGGAAGGATTGCATATGGGACTGGTGGATAGAGGAAGGGTTGGTAATGGGACTGGTGGATAGGGGAAGGATTGGTATGGGACTGGTGGATAGGGCGATTGGTAATGGGACTGGTGGATAGGGAAGGATTGGTAATGGGACTGGTGGATAGGGAAGGATTGGTAATGGACTGGTGGATAGGGAAGGTTGGTAATGGGACTGGTGGATAGGGAAGGGCTGGTAATGGGACTGGTGGATAGGGGAAGGATGGTAATGGACTGGTGGATAGGGAAGGATTGGTAATGGGACTGGTGGATGGGGAAGGATTGGTAATGGGACTGGTGGATAGGAAGGGTTGGTAATGGGACTGGTGGATAGGGAAGGATTGGTAATGGGACTGGTGGATAGGGAAGGTAATGGGACTGGTGGATAGGGAAGGGTTGGTAATGGGACTGGTGGATAGGGGAAGGATTGGTAATGGACTGGTGGATAGGGAAGCGTAATGGGACCGTGGATAGGGGAAGGATTGGTAATGGGACTGGTGGATAGGAAGGGTTATTAATGGGACTGATGGATGGGGAAGGATTGGTAATGGGACTGGTGGATAACAGAAAGGATTGGTAATGGGACTGGTGGATAGGGAAAGGGTTGGTAATGGGACTGGTGGATAGGGGAAGGGTTGGTAATGGGACTGGTGGATAGGGGAAGGATTGGTAATGGGACTGGTGGATAGGGGAAGGGTTGGTAATGGGACTGGTGGATAGGGGAAGGGTTGGTAATGGGACTGGTGGATAGCGGAAGGATTGGTAATGGGACTGGTGGATAGGGGAAGGGTTGGTAATGGGACTGGTGTATAGGGGAAGGATTGGTAATGGGACTGGTGGATAGGGGAAGGGTTGGTAATGGGACTGGTGGATAGGGGAAGGGTTGGTAATGGGACTGGTGGATTTGGGAAGGATTGGTAATGGGACTGGTGGATAGGGGAAGGGTTGGTAATGGGACTGGTGGATAGGGGAAGGATTGGTAATGGGACTGGTGGATAGGGGAAGGATTTGTAATGGGACTGGTGGATAGGGGAAGGGTTGGTAATTGGACAGGTGAATAGGGGAAGGGTTGGTAATGGGACTGGTGGATAGGGGAAGGATTGGTAATGGGACTGGTGCATAGGGGAAGGGTTGGTAATGGGACTGGTCGATAGGGTAAGGGTTGGTAATGGGACTGGTGGATAGCGGTTGGATTGGTAATGGGACTGGTGGATAGTGGAAGGGTTGGTAATGGGACTGGTGGATAGGGGAAGGGTTGGTAATGGGACTGGTGGATGGGGAAGGATAGGTGGTGGACTGGTGGATAGGGAAGGATTGGTAATGGACTGGTGGATAGGGAAGGGATTGGTAATGGGACTGGTGGATAGGGAAGCGTTGGTAATGGGACTGGTGGATAGGGAAGGATTGGTAATGGGACTGGTGGATAGGGGAAGGGTTGGTAATGGGACTGGTGGATAGGGAAGGATTGGTAATGGGACTGGTGGATAGGGAAGGATTGGTATGGGACTGGTGGATAGGGAAGGGTTGGTAATGGGACTGGTGGATAGGGGACAGGGTTGGTAATGGGACTGGTGGATAGGGAAGGATTGGTAGTGGGACTGGTGGATAGGGAAGGATTGGTAATGGGACTGGTGGATGGGTAGGGAAGGGTTGGTAATGGGAATGGTGGATAAGGGAAGGGTTGGTAATTGGACTGGTGGATATGGGAAGGCTTGGTAATTGGACTGGTGGATAGGGAAGGGTTGGTAATGGGACAGGTGGATATGGGAAGGATTGGTAATGGGACTGGTGGATAGGGGAAGGATTGGTAATGGGACTGGTGGATAGGGGAAGGGTTGGTAATGGGACTGGTGGATAGGGAAGGACTGGTAATGGGACTGGTGGATAGCGGAAGGATTGGTAATGGGACTGGTGGATATGGGAAGGGTTGGTAATGGGACTGGTGGATAGGGGAAGGATTGGTAATGGGACTGGTGGATAGGGGAAGGATTGGTAATGGGACTGGTGGATAAGGAAGGATTGGGACTGGTGGATGGGGAAGGGTTGGTAATGGGACTGGTGGATAGGGAAGGGTTGGTAATGGGACTGGTGGATAGGGAAGGATTGGTAATGGGACTGGTGGATAGGGAAGGATTGTATGGGACTGGTTGATAGGGAAGGATTGGTAATGGGACTGGTGGATAGGGAAGGATTGGTAATGGGACTGGTGGATAGGGAAGGACTGGTAATGGGACTGGTGGATAGGGGAAGGGTTGGTAATGTGACTGGTGGATAGGGGAAGGGTTGGTAATGGGACTGGTGGATAGGGGAAGGATTGGTAATGGGACTGGTGGATAGGGGAAGGGTTGGTAATGGGACAGGTGGATGGGGAAGGATTGGTAATGGGACAGGAGGATAGGGGAAGGGTTGGTAATGGGACTGGTGGATAGGGGAAGGATTGGTATGGGACTGGTGGATAAGGGAAGGGTTGGTAATGGGACAGGTGGATAGGGGAAGGATTGGTAATGGGACTGGTGGATAGGGGAAGGGTTGGTAATGGAACTGGTGGATAGCGGAAGGATTGGTAATGGGACTGGTGGATAGGGGAAGGATTGGTAATGGGACTGGTGGATAGGGGAAGAGTTGGTAATGGGACTGGTGGATAGAGGAAGGGTTGGTAATGGGACTGGTGGATAGGGAAGGATTGGTAATGGGACTGGTGGATAGGGAAGGGTTGGTAATGGGACAGGATAGGGGAAGGATTGGTAATGGGACTGGTGGATAGGGAAGGGTTGGTAATGGACTGGTGGATAGGGTAAGGTTGGTAATGGGACTGGTGGATAGGGTAAGGATTGGTAATGGGACTGGTGGATAGGGTAAGGATTGGTAATGGGACTGGTGGATAGGGGAAGGGTTGGTAATGGGACTGGTGGATAGGGGAAGGACTGGTAATGGGACTGGTGGATAGGGGAAGGGTTGGTAATGGGACTGTTGATAGGGGAAGGGTTGGTAATGGGACTGGTGGATGGGGGAAGGATTGGTAATGGGACAGACGGATAGGAGAAGGATTGGTAATGGGACTGGTGGAAAGGGGAAGTGTTGGTAATCGGACTGGTGAACAGGGGAAGGGTTGGTAATGGGACTGGTGGATAGGGGAAGGGTTGGTAATGGGACTGGTGGATAGGGGAAGGATTGGTAATGGGACTGGTGGATAGGGGAAGGATTGGTAATGGGACTGGTGGATAGAGGAAGGATTGGTAATGGGACTGGTGGATAGAGGGAAGGTTGGTAATGGGACTGGTGGATAGGGGAAGGATTGGTAATGGGACTGGTGGATAGGGGAAGGATTGGTAATGGGACTGGTGGATAGGGGAAGGGTTGGTAATGGGACTGGTGGATAGGGGAAGGATTGGTAATGGGACTGGTGGATAGGGGGAGGATTGGTAATGGGACTGGTGGATGGGGAAGGATTGGTAATGGGACAGGTGGATAGGGAAGGATTGGTAATGGGACTGGTGGAAGGTAAGGAAGGGGGTAATGGGACTGGTGGATAGGGAAGGATTGGTAATGGGACTGGTGGATAGGGAAGGATTGGTAATGGGACTGGTGGATAGGGAAGGATTGGTAATGGGACTGGTGGATAGGGAAGGGTTGGTAATGGGACTGGTGGATAGAGGAAGGATTGGTAATGGGACTGGTGGATAGGGAAAGCGTTGGTAATGGAACAGGTGGATAGGGAAAAGGATTGGAAATGGGACTGGTGGATAGGGGGAAGGGTTGGTAATGGGACTGGTGGATAGGGAAGGATTTGTAATGGGACAGGTGGATAGTGGTAGGTTTGGTAATGGGACTGGTGGATAGGTGAAGGGTTGGTAATGGGACTGGTGGATTGTGGAAGGTTTGGTTATGGGACTGGTGGATAGGGGAAGGATTGGTAATGGGACTGGTGGATAGGGGAAGGGTTGGTAATGGGACTGGTGGATGGGGAATAATTGGTAATGGGACTGGTGGATAGGGAAAGATTGGTAATGGGACTGGTGGATGGGGAAGGGTTGGTAATGGGACTGGTGGATAGGGAAGGGTTTGGTAATGGACTGGTGGATAGGAAGGATTGGTAATGGGACTGGTGGATGGGGAAGGGATTGGTAATGGGACTGGTGGATAGGGAAGGGTTGGTAATGGGACTGGTGGATAGGGGAAGGATGGTAATGGGACTAGTGGATAGGGGAAGGATTTGTAATGGGACTGGTGGATAGGGGAAGGGTTGGTAATGGGACTGGTGGATAGGGGAAGGGAAGGTAATGGGACTGGTTGATAGGGTAAGGATTGGTAATGGGACTGGTGGATGGTAAAGGGACTGGTGGATAAGGAAAGGGTTGGTAATGGGACTGGTGGATACGGGACGGGTTGGTAATGGGACTGGTGGATAGGGGAAGGATTGGTAATGGGACTGGTGGATAGGGGAAGGGTTGGTAATGGGACAGGTGGATAGAGGAAGGACTGGTAATGGGACTGGTGGATAGGGGAAGGATTAGTAATGGGACTGGTGGATAGGGGAAGGGTTGGTAATGGGACTGGTGGATAGGGGAAGGATTGGTAATGGGACTGGTGGATAGGGGAAGGGTTGGTAATGGTACAGGTGGATAGGAGAAGGATTGGTAATGGGACTGGTGGATAGGGGAAGGATTGGTAATGGGACTGGTGGCTAGCGGAAGGATTGGTAATGGGACTGGTGGATAGGGGAAGGGTTGGTAATGGAACTGGTCGATAGGGGAAGGGTTGGTAATGGGACTGGTGGATAGGGGAAGGGTTGGTAATGGGACTGGTGGATATGGGAAGGGTTGGTAATGGGACTGGTGGATAGGGGAAGGATTGGTAATGGGACTGGTGGATAGGGGAAGGGTTGGTAATGGGACTGGTGGATAGGGGAAGGGTTGGTAATATGACTGGTGGATAGGGGAAGGATTGGTAATGGTACTGGTGGATAGGGGAAGGGTTGGTAATGGGACTGGTGGATAGGGGAAGGATTGGTAATGGGACTGGTGGTTAGGGGAAGGGTTGGTAATGGGACAGGTGGATAGGGGAAGGATTGGTAATGGGACTGGTGGATAGGGGAAGGATTGGTAATGGGACTGGTGGCTAGCGGAAGGATTGGTAATGGGACTGGTGGATAGGGGAAGGGTTGGTAATGGAACTGGTGGATAGAGGAAGGGTTGGTAATGGGACTGGTGGATAGGGGAAGGGTTGGTAAAGGGACTGGTGGATAGGGGAAGGATTGGTAATGGGACTGGTGGATAGGGGAAAGATTGGTAATGGGACTGGTTGATAGGGGAAGGATTTGTAATGGGACTGGTGGATAGAGGAAGGATTGGTAATGGGACTGGTGGATAGGGGAAGGGTTGGTAATGGGACTGGTGGATAGGGGAATAATTGGTAATGGGACTGGTGGATAGGGGAAGGATTGGTAATGGGACTGGTGGATAGGGTAAGGATTGGTAATGGGACAGGTGGATAGGGGAAGGATTGGTAATGGGACAGGTGGATAGGGGAAGGATTGGTAATGGGACTGGTGGATAGGGGAACCTACCTTTGTACGTTCAGCACAACACTCAATCCTAGCCCGTAGCATCAGGCACCCAATAATATCCAAACCCAACTGGCTTACAACCCCAGACAGGGAGGCAACTGTTCCTATACTACTAAGGCCGTTGGAGCAGCCGACCTTCCCTGTAATCAACTCAGGTGGAAAGTCTCATGAATGTAAAAGTGCAAATAAAAAAAGAAAATACAAATGCCTAATATATATCTATAATGTGTCTATAAATAATAACAAAAACAACTGAAATAGTAAATGATCTAACAATCACCAAAAACAAATGAGCAAGTAGATAATATAACAAGCAAAGGGTAAAACAAGTGAACAAGTAGTTGAAAATAAAACATAAAACAAGTTAACAAGTAGTTGAAAATAAAACATAAAACAAGTTAACAAGTAGTTGAAAATAAAACATAAAACAAGTTAACAAGTAGTTTTTACAAGACACGGAGTTGTGTTACAAGTCTGATGAAATAGCACATAGAAGGAATAAAGGGAAAAGATAAACAGAGAAGAAAATGATAGGAGGAGGAGGAGAGAAAAATACGTATAGTAAAAGGAGGAGTAGAAGGAGAGCCAGGGAAATATGATAAAAGGAGGCAGAGAGAAAGACAAATGAATATAATAAAAGAAAAAGGAGTAGGAGAGACACAAGGAAATATGATAAAAGAAGGAGGAGAGAAATAAATGTAATAAAAGGAGACAAATTGAAATACGGTAAAAGGAGGAGGAGAAATGTAATAAAAGAAGACGAGCAGAAATAAATATAATAAAAGATGGACAGAAATATAAATGAATGAAATAAAACGAAGAGAGAGAACGAGAGAGAAAACAAGAACGAAAGAAAACAAGAACGAGAGAAAACAAGAACGAGAGAAAACAAAAACGAGAGAAAACAAAAACGAGGCCGAGAGAGAACGAGAGAAAGAGAAAGAGAGCGACCATTAGAGGGGAGGGGAAAGTCGGGAAAAGGAAAGAAAGAGAAAAAAGGCGGATGGGGTAAAGTCAATGGCAATGAAAAAAGTATAAGGGAGGCAGTACCGGCGGAGGGTATTAGGGAAGGAAAAAACACCCAAATATCAGTGTGGGCCATCAGGGCGGAAGCGAAGGAAGGAGGAGGAATAAAAATAAAGAGTTAGGAAAGAAGAGAGAAAAAGGAGCGACGTGGGAGAGGACAGGAGGAAAGAAAACGTAAATTGTAGTGGACGGAATGACAGAAAAAAATGAATAGAATGTTGTTGGGAGAGCCGAGGGAAGGGAAGGGAAGGGAGGGAAGGGAAGGGAAGGGGAGACGAGGGAAGCAGAGGGAAGAGAAAGGAAGGGAAGGGAAGGGAAGAAAAGGGAAGAGAGGGTAAGTCAAGGGAAGGGAAGGGAGGGGAAAGAACGGGGATGGAAGGGAAGGGAAGGGAAGGAAAGGAAAGGGAAGGAAAGGAAAGGGAAGAAGAGGAAAGTGAAAGGAAGGGAAGGGAAGGGAAGGGAAGAAAAGGGAAGAGAGGGTAAGTAAAGGTAAGGGAAGGGAGGGAGACGGAAGGGAAGGGAAGGAAAGGAAAGGGAAGGAAAGGAAAGGGAAGGAGAGGAAAGTGAAAAGAAGGGAAGGGAAATGAAAGGAAGAGAAGTAAAGGGAAAGGACGGGAAGAGAAGGGAAGATAAGGAAAGGAAAGGGAAAGGAAGGGAAGGAAAGGAAAGGAGGAGAAGGACAGACGACTCGCAAGGAAACAAGAATTTAAACGAAAATGAGGAAAGGAGAGGACACAAGGTCCGAATTTACAATGAAGGCAGGCAGGAAGGAGTAAAGAAAGGAAGGAAGGAAAGGAGGAAGCGAAACTTTAGTCTGAGAGGAAACAATATATTTAAAGCACCCATTAAGGGGACAAACCTAAACGAGAGACATGAAAACAAACAAAAAACAAGAACACGAAGAATAATAAAGACGATAAGGAAACAAAAATAAAGAAATGAAAAATAAATTACAGGAGAAAAAATAGTAGAAAAAATTTAATTACAGGAGAACAGAAAAAAAAGAAAATCACATCAATATGAATGGAAGACAAACAAGGCAAACCACACACACTCCCTAAAAATGAAAAAAATAAAATAAAAAAAACGGAAATTTAGAGTAAAGGGAATCACGGAAGAAAACGCGACTTACAGGAATTGGACGGAAAGAGAACGAGCATGGAAACGTTGAAGAAGAGAACAATTAAAACCATTCATCAGGTTAAGTGGGCCGGAGTCTGAACAAAGGAAGAGCCTGAAAGGGACAGCCGAAAATGAGGGGCGGGAGGACTTAGCGGAGGAGCATGAAGTGGAATATATAATTATACTTCTTAATGCCCAAAAATGTGAGCTTTTAATTTTCGATCTAAAAGAGAAAGTGAGACGCAGAAATATAGATAAGTGAAAATAGGAAAATATAATAGACATACGAAATACAAAAACATGAAAATATAAATTAAGCTAAAAAATATGAAATAGATGGCAAAAAAAGATTAAGGTGATAGAGTCGAGGGCATGCACACAGACAGACAGACAGACAAAGACAAAAAAAAAAACACTCATACACACAGACAGAGGGAGAGAAAAGCAATGCATAACGAAGCAGGGAAAGAAAAGAAAATGAAAAGGAAAAAAAGGAAAAGAAAAAGAGGAGGAGGAGGAAGAGGAGGAAAATGGAAGAGAAAAAGAATGAGAAGAAGTGGAGGAAAATGGAGAAGAAAAAGAGAGAAAGTGGAAGAAATTGGAGAAGAAAAAGAAAGAGAGGAAGTGGAGGAAATTGGAGAAGAAAAAGAAAGAGAGGAAGTGGAGGAAATTGGAGGAGAAAAATAAAGAGAGGAAGTGGAGGAAAATGGAGGAGAAAAATAAAGAGAGGAAGTGGAGGAAATTGGAGAAGAAAAGGAAAGAGAGGACGAGGACGAAGAGGACGAAGAAGACATGTTGAAATGGCTACACTACACACACAGACACACAAAAACCAATGTTCGGTCCAGACAAGGAAGGGATTTGTGGCCAGGAGGGAGGAACAGCGCGGGGCAAAACACGGGCTAGGGATGGAAGAAGCCAGGCCGGGACAGTCACATTCCAGACAGCCGTGAGTGCTTCCCCAAAGTGGATTTAGCCGCAATTGAGTTCCCAGCTCGACGCCGCTCGTCACTCGTCCACAGAATTCTTATATAGTCCCCCCTCCACTCCCTTTCTCCCTCCCTCCATCCCTCTACCCACACCCTGGCCCCTCCTCGCCCTACTTCTCTCCCTCTTACTCTCTTCCTTTTCCTCTCTTATTCGTTCTGTTTCTCTTTCTTTTCCTTTCTGTTTCTCTGTTTCGTTTTCTTTTTCCTTATCTTCCACTTTCTCGTAGGAAGAAGAAAATAAAGGAAAAATTAGTAATCAAGACAAAATGCGGGGAAAAATAATGTAGAAGGCATATAAAACAGTACAATGGGTATTTAAGACAAAAAAAAGGGCTAAAAAAATATAGTGAGTGTAATTATCGGAGAAAATGTGACGAGATCAATACTTATAAATAGGAAAAAAAAGAGGAAAATGATCACAACTCTGAATCCTATTAAAAAAAAATACCGTAGCAAAACCTCCGTGGTCTTGTGGTCTATGTGCGTACCTGGCTACCACTCCGCCGGCCCAGGTTCGAATCCAGGCCCGGGTAGGCGTGCAACTCACCCTCACAGTTTTAAGCCGTAGTACATAAAAATCAACGTCTCGAAACGAAAAATTATAAGTTAAGGGAGGAAAGAAGTGACGAAATTGGCTGAAAAAGGGAAAAAATCTAATTATCTGAGAGAAGGCTGACGGAATGTACACTTATCAGATAGGCCTAACACATTAACACTCTCTCTCTCTCTCTCTCTCTCTCTCTCTCTCTCTCTCTCTCTCTCTCTCTCTCTCTCTCTCTCTCTCTCTCTCTCTCTCTCTCTCTCTCTCTCTCTCTCTCTCTCTCTCTCTCTCTTCGGCGGGCTGTCCTACAAAGTTAGCGGCCCAACAAAACAAGGGGATGGAGGCTTCTTTTAACTTGTCACGAGGAATAGACTTAGTCAGGGCCGGGTCCGTAAAAGGCGGAGGGAGCCGAGGTGGGGCGGCGCCGAACACTCTTACCGTCACAAAGGGAGAGAGAGGGAAAGGGAGAGAGATTGTAGGGGTAAGAATAGTTATGGAAAGAGTACAAAGATTGATCGTAACAGTAAGAAGAGAGAGTATACAAGAATAAGAAGAGTAGGAGTGAGAGAGACAGAGAGACATACAGACAAAGAGTGAAAGAGAGAAAGGGGTGAGGGGTGAGGGGATAGAGAGTAAGGGGGACGCATGGAGGGTGAAGAATGAATGGACGAAAAGGGGAAATAGGAGAAGGAAAGGGAGGAGGAGAAACACAATAGATATAAAGGGGGGATTAGAAGGGGTAAACGATAGGCAATGAGAGAGAGAGAGAGAGAGAGAGAGAGAGAGAGAGAGAGAGAGAGAGAGAGAGAGAGAGAGAGAGAGAGAGAGAGAGAGAGAGAGAGAGAGAGAGAGAGAGAGAGAGAGAGAGAGAGAGAGAGAAACAAAATGAAAGAATTGTTACAGAGAGGAGAAGCCCAAATGAAACTTCGCAAACAAATGAAATTCCCTTTTTTATTGAAACGATCAGGAACGAGGAGACAAGATACGAGAGAGAGAGAGAGAGAGAGAGAGAGAGAGAGAGAGAGAGAGAGAGAATGCTAAAACAGACAGAAATTGGAGGTAGGAAGATGAGAAACTGAGAGATAGACAGACAGACAGACAGACAGAGGAGGTGCAGGTGGATGTATTATGTGTGCAAATGACTTTCAAATAGATTAAAGATTCATAGCATTCTCTCTCTCCATGCACGTTTTAATCTTCTTTTCTCTCCCCTTCTCCTCTTTGTATCTCCTCCCCTTCCCTCCATCCTTCAATTTTCCCTTCCTCCAATATTTCTTCCTCCTCTTTATTTCTCTTCAATCCACTTAATGTTTTTTTGTAAATTTTGGTTTCCTCTTTCAATCCATCTGTGTATCTTAATCTCTCTTTCTTTCTATTTTTTCTTTATTTCTTGTCTTTCTCTCTCTCTCTCATTCTCTTATTCTCTCACTCAGACACACAGACACTCACACTCACACACACACACACACACACACACACACACACACACACACACACACACACACACACATTCATCTTTTTATTGTATCATCGTTTCCTCCTCCTTCTTCTCTTCTTCCTCCTCCTCCTCTTCCTCCTCCTCCTCATTCCTCCTTTTCGTCAATGGTCTGCTTCCACTTTCCACGTCCTCCTCCTCCTCCTCCTCCTCCTCCTCCTCCTCTTCCTTCTTTCACACCTCCACCTTTTCCCTCTTCTCCACTCACTCCCTTACCCTCTAGATTCCTCCCTCCCTCTCTCCCTCCCTCCCTTCTTCCCTCCCTTCTCCGTGGACAATAGAGAGGTATAGCACTTTCTTCCTCCGAGATTTCCTCCCCGACGGGCAAGTCTTGTTCTAATGTAATGAAGAACCCATGTTACCTCCTCCTCCTCCTCCTCCTCCTCCTCCTCCTTCTTCTCCTCCTCCTCCTGGGCATTGTGCATCGCCCGTCGCAGGACCCAAGGGAAGGAGGGACGCGTGGACTTAGGAGGATAGGATTAGGGGGTGTGGAGGTAAGGAAGATGGAGGAGGAGGAGGAGGAGGAGGAGGAGGAGGTAAGGAAGAGGGGAAGAGGAGGAGGGAGTGAGGGATTAGATTGAAGTGGTAATGTGTGCCGATATATTGAAGAGGAGTGGGGAGAAGAGGAGGAGGAGAGAGAGGAAGAATAGATGGAAGAGGAAGAAGAGGAAGAGGAGGGAAAGGAAGAGGAGATGGAAAAGTACGAAGAGCAGAAGAGAAAACAAGAAAAAATTGAAGAGGAGTGAGGGGAAAAGGGAGAAGAGGAAGAAGAAGAAGAAGAGGAGAGAAATGAAGAGGAGGTGAAAAGGTAGTGAGATAAGTACTATAAAGGGAAGAGAAGAGAAGGAAGAGGAGGAGGAGGAGGAAAAGGAAGAGGAGGTAGAGAAGAAAAGAGCAGGGGAAGTAAAAGAAAGGAAGTATTGAAGAGGAATGGAAGGAATACTGAATAAAGGGGGAAGAGGAGGAAGAGGAGGAGGAGGAGGAGAAAATGGACAAGGAAGATGAAGAGAAAGGGTTAGAAGAAAGGGAGAAGAAAGAAAAAAAGGAATTAAGCAAATAAGGAAGAAAAGGAAGAAGGAGAAGAAGAAGAAAAAAGAGAGGAGAAAAGAAAGGAGGAGGAATTAAAACAAGAAGATGAAAAGGAGGAGGAGAAGGAGCAGAAAAAGGAAGAAGTGAAAGAAAAAAAACGACACTTAGGCAAAAAATAATAAAAAAACTTCAAAATGATAAAAAAAATAAAAATAAATTGAAAATAAAATAAATAAAAAAATAAAGAAAAAACACCCAATGGAGAAAAAAGAACAATCAGAGAAAACAAACTAAAAAAAATAACACCATGAATTAAAGAAAAAAAATCACACTGACCTTTGACCTTTAAGCTTGGCAAGGTCACGGTCTTAATCGCTCCCTGGACAGTGATTAGAGGTTAAATCCATCCACTTATTGTCCTCTTCCACTTCCTCCTCCTCCTCCTCCTCCTCCTCCTCCTCTTCTCTTACCTTCGTCTCCACCTCGAGTTTCCTTCCCTTCTTCCTCTCTTCTCTTCTTTTTTTCTTTTTTTCATCCTCTTCCTCCTCATTTTTTTGTATATTTTCTCCTATCCTACTAAATCCATCCACTTGTTCTCCTTTTCCACTTCCTCCTCCTCTTCTTCCTCCTCCTCTTCTTCCTCCTCTCTTGCCATCGTCTCTACCTCTTCTGTTTTCTCTTTTTTTCCCATTTTTTTTCTTTTCTTCAACCTCCTTACCAATCATATTTTCCTTCTCTTTTTTTATCTTTTCTCCTTTCCTACTAAATCTATCTACTTAATCTTCTCCTCCTCCTCCACCACCTCCTCCTCCTCCTCCTCCTCCTCCTCCCTTCTGGCAAGCTATCTATCAGTATATCTATCCATCAATACATCAATCTGTACATCTATCAAGTCATGAAAATGCTTCCCCATATCAATTTATTTATATCTATATCAGTACTTATCAAATTTATATCCATGCCTATCAAAATACCTGTCTGTTTATCTGTTTGTCTGCCTGTCTGTCTGTCTGTCTGTCTGTGTTTCATCCAATCGCTTCCTAAATCAGACTTCGTTTTTTTTTTTTTTTTGCTACAATATATTTGGAAGAGAATTATATCGCCATAGTGTTTTCCTCTCTCTCTCTCTCTCTCTCTCTCTCTCTCTCTCTCTCTCTCTCTCTCTCTCTCTCTCTCTCTCTCTCTCTCTCTCTCTCTCTCTCTCTCTCTCTCTCTCTCTCTCTCTCTCTCTCTCTCTCTCTCTCTCTCTCTCTCTCTCTCTCTCTGATGTATACTCTATTCCCTTTTCCCCTCTCGAATTTCCCTCAGTTTCCCCTTTGCATTTTATCTTCCCTCCCCTTCCTTACTTTTACCCCTTCCTCCCGATCCCCCTCCCTCTCCCTCTCTCTCTCTCTCTCTCTCTCTCTCTCTCTCTCTCTCTCTCTCTCTCTCTCATTTCCCTCCCTCCCCTTGAAGAGTACTCCCCTTCCTTCCAATTAAAGGGAACGTCTAGTCATATTTCACTACCTCGCTCCTCCTCCTCCTCCTCCTCCTCCTCCCCCAGGGTTGATAAATCATGGATGTAGTGATGAATTTCCTTCGATACTCCGTGGTAATATTGTGCGTGCCTCTCTCCTCCTCCTCCTCCTCCTCT